>NW_027397070.1:64241079-64314854 GCF_003265705.2 Callorhinus ursinus
GGAAGGAAGAAAGAAAAGAAAAGAAAAAGAAAGAGAAAGAAAGAAAAAGGAAAGAAAGAAAGAAAGAAGAAAAAGAAAGAAAGAAAGGAAAAAGAAAAGAAAGATCTGCCATAGCTACACTCCATCCACCAGGAGGAATTTCCAGCTACCCTGACCCACATCAGGCATTAATTTAGGAGTTCCGTGAACTCAGATTGGGGGAACGGTTTTCCTTTTTTCCAAAAATAACACTTCGCTTTATGAGCCCTGCCGAAAATGCACCAAGAGTCAAAACAACTGGCAAGTGATTTATAACGCTGTATCCTGGGCAGTTCGGGAGCCCTCCTGGGTCCAAGGGACCCCATTGTGCAGGTGTGGAATAGAGGTGTGGGTGGTCAGGGGCTGCTCGGGGAAAAATTACTGGCCCCAAGGCAAATGGCACGAATTAGAATTTTGGTCAAGAGCTGCCCTTCTGAGAAACCACAATTATTTTCCTGGCGATCTCAGAGATTTCCTCTATGACCCTTTCTTCTGGGTTAACGCTATGGGCAGTGAGTAGCTGCTTTTATACCTTCTAGAAGGACAGGAGAGAAGAAAATCCACACACCTAACCTCACTAAAGTGGGAGACTTCAACACTAGCAGCTTTACAAGGAAACGAGTGGTGGGCTGCATCTATTGGGGGGGGACCAAAAAGTGGAATTTAAGAAGAAATGATGGGAGGGAAACGAAGCCTGATGAACCAGCTGACTTCTAAAGAGAAAAATCATCTCTTCTCCTCCCCCTGCCCTTCGCCAGGTATAATGTTCCCCGTCTTGGGGGCTAACTGGTGTAAGTGGAGGGCTTGGAAGGCTCAGATTTCCGCTCGCTCCAGACTGGGCTGTTTATCCACTCTGCAGCCCATCGCCTCCTCGGCTGCTCATCCTTCTGTCTGCTTCTCAGGAGCCAGGTCAGCCGCTTTCATTTTATGGTGAGTGTGCGTAAGAAGCCTGCAGACAAAAATGCAATTCCAAATTGCCTGGCCCCAGAGTGTCAGAAAGAAAGAAAAGCAGGGAGAAGTTGAATGCCAAGTTGAATACACGGGAGAAGCCACTGGAAGAGCTTCCTTCTTGGTTGCAGGAAAACCCTTTTGGTCTCAAAGCCTCTTCCCTCATTGGTAACAGGAGGGGTAATGAGGGTTGTCATGGGGATTGAAGGAGATGTGTGATGCACCCAAAGGGGCAGGTAATATCCTTGGTCAGTAGCAACCGTTCTGTGATTAACAAGAGAATCTGGCTTTGTTAAAAGGTGTTGAGTTCTTGCATAACTCAGTCCGAGTACCTACAAATGGTTCTCACACGGAGAGTCCCCTGCCATCCCCCCAGGACTGGAAGCCCAGCCCTATCCCCCCACCGGTCCCTGTGTTCGAAGAAGCATTTGGAGTGTTCAACAATGAATGTCTTCTAATATTTGCTCATTGATTCCTTTTTAAAGATAGACCCTCTCCTTCCCCAACTGGACTGATCACCGCATGAGGGCAGAAGCCCATCTTAACATCCGTGTTCCCAACACAGAGCTGGGCAATTGGCAGTGGAATGTACTCAGTAGATGTTTAAACGAATGCATGAAAAAAGTAACCGCCGAAACACTGAGCTACCCCGTCGCCCTCACCACACGCCTGCATTGCACACTGCCACGGGCGAATTGATCACTTAACAAAAACCCAAGTGCCCCCGCTTACCTTCTCTAGATGTAGATTTACCCATCGCGTAAAGGTCCTCTTCTGCACATTTTCCCTCTCAACTGAAAACAAAGAAATGCTATTAGCTGGGTAAAATGGAATACATGCAAAATGCTGTTCTCCTCTTCCCCAGGGGGATTCCAGGTGGATGGCAGACGGACCCCGGCGGGTCCCCTGTATAAGCGAAGCCCTTTCCAGAACGGGGTCTGCAACGGCTTGCGCGGCACCTAGAATCCATTCTTCCCAGCCCAACCCCACAGCCTCTTAATGACAATAAATAACCACGAATTCAGACACACAGAACAACATGTTCTTTCCGATAGGAAAACGGGGGCACCTGCCCAACATCACACAAGAAGTAAGGTTATTCCCATCTTACAGATGAAGAAACGGAGGGACAAACAGCTAATACGCAGCCAAGCTGGGAATTGGGAGCTGGATTCCGTGCGTTTCCTGCTGGCTCCTGAGCTCTGCGACGTTAGCTGGCTTGGTGCCCTGGGACCCGGACCACGGGCGGAGGTGCCAGTGCCTGGGTCTATGTGCTCACTGGCTTGTGGCAGCAGCCCCCCACCCCACCCCGAAGCTCAGGCTGCTCCACCCCTCAGGAACCTTCCTTGAAATGCCTGAGCCAGATGACTCCTGAGTTACTAAGTTCTGGATTTCAACATATTGGAAGAACATATCACATATGCTTAAAACCATTCCACATTTCTTTAGCAGTAAGAAAATGGGAGGCAATTTATCTCCGGGGGGAGCCAAGGGGCTACGGTTTTCTATAACGACTATGGTTCTTTTTCCCTCTCAGCCTCATTATTGGGTAGATAGTGGTGGCCATAAATCAAATTTTAATATTATGGCTTTCAATCTTTTTAATTGAAGAGCCGGCAGACAGTAATTATGCACTTAACTGCTTTTTTCTCATATTCCTCCTTTTCTGTAAGGAAAGGTCACTTAGTAAGGAGGCGTAGGAATTAAAGATCTAGTTCCAGTAAATTGTGTTTTGTGGGTAGAAGAGGAGGAAAGGAAAAGAAGTTGACAGAAATGTGGGAGGAGGGAGAGGGGCATTTGCTGAGGGCCATGTGCTCCAGAGACTCGGAGCTTTCCAGAAGACTGGAGAGTGCCCTGCCGCCAGCCCCACTTGGGACCTTTCTGCTTCTGCAGTGTTTGCCATAGTATGGGTGTCCCATAGCTCAGCGGCCACCCCTCTGCGGATGGCACTTGGCAGTTTCTGGTGTTTCATGGTCACGAGCAGTACGGCAGTGCACATCCTTGTGTAAGTGCCCTGCTAAGTGGTTCTTTGTGCACAAGCCTATGAATATATGTCTTATGCCTGACAACTGAAAGTGGAACTGCAGGGTCTTAGTGGTAGGCACATTTAAAATTTTAATAGCTACTTCCAAATTGCCATCCCAAAAGGCTGCCCCGGTTTATACTTTCACCCCCACCTGTCTTTAAACAAGTTTATGGGATTGTAAAGTATTTACACACACATTCAAACACTCAGGCTGGTTTCTCCATATGGCTTCAGAGGGAGCGAAGTACGTCCCCTGAAACAGAAGTGCATTCAGTGAAAGCCTGAGAGAACCTGGTTTAGACTGTTGGTTTAACTATGCGCGCGGAAGGGTACAAAAGAGGAAGTGGGTGTCTGTTAGTCTATATATGCCTCATGTATCCATCCAGCCACCCATCTGTCTGTCCATCCACCCAACCATGTATCCATCCATCCACGCATTCATCCATGCACCCATGCGTCCTGCTACCTATGCATGCATGCATCCATTCTTCCTTCCATCCAACCATGTATCCATCCATCCTACCATCCACCCTTCCACCCAACCATGTATCCATCCAACCTTCTATCCTTCCATCCATGCATCTATCCATCCTTCCATCCATCCATGCATCCTTCCGCCTATGCACCCATCCATCCATCCATCCATGCAGCCTTCCTTCCTTCCATCCAACCATGCATGCATCTATCCATCCACCATGTATCCATCCATCCATCCATCCATTTCCATCCTCCCAGCTGGTATTTAGTCAGTGATCATTACACGCCAGCAACTATGCCAAACCCTATGGGCAAAATCAGAGATAAATAACACATTCATGGTGGGATGCCTCGGCGGCTCAGAAGGCTAAGCGTCTGCCTTCGGCTCAGGTCATGATCCCAGGGTCCTGGGATCAAGTCCTGTATCGGGCTCCTTGCTTGGCAGGGAGCCTGCTTCTCCCTCTGCCTGCCGCTCCCCCTGCTTGTGCTTGCTCCTCCCCCCTCTCTGACAAATAAATAAATGAAATCTTAAAAAAAAACCACATTCATGGAATCTGCACTCCAAGAACTCACAGCCAAGCAGGAGAGAAGACATGGATGCTACAAGGCACATATGCATGGCAAAATAAATTACAAATTTCCAGGGCTGATGGGGATGAGAGGAGGTAATTTCAGACCCCAGGGGTGTAGAAGTAGAAGGCTACCCCAGGGGGGTAGACGTAGAAGGCAGAAGTCTTCATTTCCCTTCCAGCCACGGCCTGTGGGTGAATCTAAGCACAGATGAGCTTTGACAGCAAAGCTGACCCATGGGAGGGCACCGTGATGACTAAAGACACCAGGGGACCACGAGACTAAATCACAAATAACGGATGAGTCCCAAACTGAAATAGGGTATGGAGACCATAATTTCTGGACCTGAAACTGGGACACATCGCTCAATACACAGGAGAGAGAGAAAGAGAGACTGTGAGAATTTAGCCTGCCCCAGAATATCCACCTGAGAGCCACATACCACTAGCTTTGCCACCTTGGGCAAGTTCATGACTGCCGACACACCCTTGCCTCAGTCTCCTCTGTACAGAAGGGAGGGTAACTGTGCCTCCCTCAGAGGCATGCGGTGAAGGTTCAAAGGTATCACCCCACGAGGCTTCCCCGAACGCTGCTCAGGGAAGACCACCTTCCCTAGCCTCACGGTCACACAGCGCGCCCTCGGCCTGCAGTATTCTGTCTGCTGTCCCGGCACAAAGGTCTGACATTCTTTCATGACCTTCACCATTTCGAAATACCCACCCCCACCCTGCAGGCTCTTTCTACTTCTGGCCTGCCAAGACTCCATAAACTTTATATAGTTTCCATAAATCCAGTGGCCCCTTTTTTCCTCTGCACCTATCACATTGTAAAGGTGTAGGGAGCTATTTCTCTGGAAGGGTCTGGCCTTTTCACGGAGTGTCTGTGGGGCCCGGACTGGGTGTGCTGGGCAACAGCAGAGCAATAACAGTGTTGTAAAAGCACCATCCAAGTGCGGGGCGGGGTGGAGGTTGGGGAGCTCGCCAAGCCTGGGACCCACTGGATGCAGGCAGAAAGGGAGGCCCAAGCTTTTGGCACAAAGCCACCATCCTGAATCCCCCTGCGTGACTCTGGCCAAGAATAGGGGCGCCTGGGTGGCTCAGCTGGTTAAGTGTCCAACTCTTGATTTCGGCTCAGGTCATAATTTCGGGGTTATGAGATTGAGCAGAGCCTGCTTGCGATTCTCTCTCTCCCTCTGCCCCCCACCCACTCACGTGCACGCATGAGCAGTCTCTCTCTCTCTCTCTCTCTCAAAAAAAAAAAAAAAAAAGAATAGGCAACTTCAAAATGTGACCTTCCTCCCTTCTCAGGCCACCGGTGGCCAGCTAAGGAGCCGGGAGCCACAGAGAGAGGGACGCTGGCTTGAGAGTTAAAACAGACTGATTTACACGATGGCCTTCTTTCCCTATGGCCACACTTCCCTTAAACCTACTTCCTCCATAACATTTCCTCTATTATATTTCTGCTCTTCCCCACCCAGGACAAAGCCCTGAGGGCTTATCTGTCTATAAATATGTGCTCATAATAAAAAAAATAAAATACAGGAAAGCACAGAAAAATAGATCTAAAATCTGTTAAAATCTCATTACACCCAGAGATCACCACTATTGATAATTTGCTGATTGTCCTTCTAGAGCTCTCCATGCAAGCACACTCACACTCACACACACACACACACACACACACACATACACAGCTGAAGCACGAAGACACTCATGTACACAACTTTAATGCGATCAGCAAATGCCTCGGTGTTTCTCCAAAGTATGGCCCACCGTTCACTCACACCAAGAGCTTCCAGGGTGACAGTTAACATGCTAATTCCTGGACCCCATCCAAGACCTACAGACTCACTCTTTCTGGGGCCAAGGCCTGGGAACTTGCATTTAATCAGCCTGCTGGGTGACAATGCGGCACACTTTGAGAACCCGGGTCTAACTGGGGAGAGACAACTGGCACAATCTCTTGGTTATGTTCAGGCAGCATGTGGGGTGCACCGGGCCTGTCACCTGGCATGGAAGGAACAGGCCGTCCAGAGCCCGGTACACAGGCTGTACCAGAGACCAAAGATGGGGACGCAGGTACGGTTCCTGGCTTGCCTACTGCCAACCGGCAAGAAAAATGGCATTTCTCGTTCCTTCGTCGTCCAAAGGGCTCTTCCTGAGAGTGGCTTTAGTCACTGATTTCGTACATCTCTCTGACTCCCCGAGAGATGAACCAGAATTTACTAGAAGGACCGCAGACCAGAATTCCCGCAGGGGGCCTTCATTCTGCAATGTCCATTCAGATGGTCAGCTGGGAGCGTTTCTTTCCAGCTTCCGAGGCATTGCCTGGTCCGAGGTGGGAGGCAGATGGGCAGGCTGAGGCCTCGTTGCTCTCCTCCTCGGCTGGGCTGCTGGTCTCCCAGCTCCAACCCCACCTCCAGGAAGTCCTCCAGCTTTCTGGCGACCTTGGGCCCACTCCCCACGCTGGGCAGGCCTGCACGGGCTGGAGTCCCCTCCAGGCCTGGCTCCCAGCCAGTAGTGCTCAAGCAGGGGTGCCTCTGCCCCCACGGGACACCTGGCAGCATCTGGGGAGTTCTGATCGCCACGGAGCGGAGGGTTCGACTGGCATCTACAGCTTGAGGCCGGGGACACGGCTCCACACCCTAGCGTGCACAGGACGGCCCCCACCAGAGAACAGATTTATCCGGTTTGGAATGTCAGCAGCGTCCAGGGTGAGAAGCCCTGGTGGGGGCCCTATGGGACCACCCAGGCGGCCCCCATCTCAGCCTTCCTGCCACAGAATACAGAGAAGAGCTCCAGCAAACGAGAGGTCGGCCACTATCTTCCCTGAGGGTCTCTGTTTACCCATCTGTACAATGGGGATCACAGCACCCACGTCACGGGGTTGTGAGGGTCAGAGGCAGTCGGGCTGGCCTTCACCATCGCAGAAGGGCTTCCCCACGGCACGGGGAGTGGGTGATGCATGGCAGTTACTCTTCAGGTCATCAGGCAGCTGGGGAGAGGGTGCAGGAGGGGGCAGAGCGGGGGCAGGGGCGGTGACGATGGGCCTTCCGTGGGGCAAAGCACCCAAAGAGCTCAGCGCCGAGCAGGGCAGGCGGCACTGTGGAAACACGGCTCTATCACCATTCCTGCTCGCCTCTGACCGGCTACCGAACGTTTCCAGGCTCGCGGTGGCCCTTCCGGTAAAACAGAGACGGTGGTGCCTGTGCGTGCAGGTGTGACGCAGCTCAGGAGCTGGACCCACTAGTCCTCACCGTTCGCGGCCCTTCATGGGCACACATGTGGCCCTGCGCCTTTTAGTCCTTTAGCGAGTCCTCTCGGACACAAGCTCCTTTTTACAACTCGACCTGGCAGTTGTGGAGGCTGGCTCCTTTGGGTCGGGTCAGCGTTTGGGAGGGGACAGCAGTGGCAGCAGGGCAGGAGGGGTCACATACCCAGGACTGGGACAGCGACGTCAGCGGGGGCAGGGGCATTGCCACCCTGGCTACAGCTGGTGGACTCTGCCTGTCCCCAGGGGGAGAGTCACCCCCCCCTCTCTGTCCAGGAGGGAGGGTAGGGCAGGCAGGGTGGTGGTGGGGGGGGGGCTCACACTTTTCCACAGCTACTTCTGTTTTGTGCAGAGGCAAGCTCCTGGCACGCACCTGCTCCCATCCACCAGGCACCAGACAGAGGGCCATCTCAGCTCCAGGGGACAGTCGCAGCCCCCACTGGTGACAATCTCTAGGGCTTCCTCTGATAATAACCTGGTCCAGAAAGCCTTTGCCCATCCTTTTACCAGCAGCCTCCTGAGCGGCTTACGTACACTCTCCCGTTCCTGCCAAATCTTTTTCTCCACGGCTCAGACCCACTCTCATCTGAAGTGTCCTCCTCGGCTCACGTCGGCCGCGCTACCCTCCTCCGGCGGCTCGGGCTGGCCCCAGGGATCTTTAAACAGAGATGGAGAGACAGCTCCCTCGCTCTGGTCTCCTGGTGGACTGGCAGCAGCCCACGCAAGGGCACCTCCTGACCCCCCAGACAGCACCCAGAGAAGCCAGCGCCCGGGCAGCCCCCGCCTGCCCCTCCAGTCCTGCCGCTGTTGGACCCCCGGGAGTCCTCGGCCACCCCGTCTGGCCGTGGTTTTGCTCCTTTCCCATCTTTCAACACCTCCTAGAAACACAAGCTCATTACATGGCCCCATGCTGGTTCACTTGAGAAATAAAACTCAGAAACAAATTAAACGGCAATTTCTTTTTAAACAGGAGAGGGGCCAGGCTTCAGGAATCCCAGGCCAGCACTCCTTGGTTCCGACTCCTGGGGGCCACTTCCCTCCACCGGCTCTGGTGGTATTAAAGGCAAGGCCTCCATGTGGTTTACACCCGCAGTGATTTTGCATTTAATTTCCTTTGTTTTTCCTCCCTGAATGTTTGCTCTGACCTGAGGTCCCTTTTATCAAGACTTTGGTAATAAAATGCAAAACCCTCCTTGGGACCACAGGCCAAGCAGCACGCAACTTACTTCACCTAAGTGTGCGGAGAAGTGGCAGGCCAGAGCTGGCCGAGCTCGGTCACCCTCTCTCTGGCTCGCGCCTGCTCTCCTTTGTCCCTCGTGCAGGCCGGGGATGCGCCCAGAGCCATCGTGGACAGAGACTATGGGTGACCTGCTCGAGGTGGCAGGAACCGGTGGTCTCCCCAGTATGCGCCCATAGAGATGCAAATAAAACTGCCAAGCTCATTCTAACTGGGGACTCAAATCCAATTCTCTCACAGGTCCCAGAGGCCACCAATTAACATACCACGGCCTGCCCCGCCGTGCCCCTGCTTCTCAGCTGCTCCAAAACACATAACCCAGGGCTCCAAAGAGCTAGTCCCAATTACACACCAAATTAAGTTTTAAACTATATATATATTTAGGCTGGTGCCTGTAACAGAAATAAAAAATAAACCCGCTCTAGTTTTTTCTGTGAGTGATTCTGTCTAACCTCAACGCTAAACCTCAGTTCACTTTTATGATGACAGATGACGCCAGCCAGCCATAAAAACCCAAGCTTAGGAAAAGGGATTTTTTCACATCCACCCAGATGGGCAGACCAGGGTGACATGACCAATCCAGGCGGACTGCCCTGACGTGTCCGGCTGAAAGCGAGACGGGGATTTAAGTGGCCCCACACAGATCATTCACATCCCCATCCAGACAGCAGACAGTACTGACTACACTCAGCTGTGGATAAGATGTGGGCCCTGTCCTGATAGGTTCTACAAGGACGGATGGAGAGAGAGAAGGAGGGAAGGAAGAAAGAAAAAAGGAAGGAAAGGTAGAAAAATATTCTCTTCACACAGCATGAACCCCTAACGCTGAGATCCTTGGGGGACTGAACTCTCCACAAATTTTGGTGATTTTTTTTTTTTACACGAGTGCTTTCGTGAAAGTATTCTGTCTTCTGAGTACTGAGTAACGTCTAAAGCAGTGTTTTCTGAACCACATTCTGTAGACTACTAGTTCTCAAAGGCCTCTCAAAAGAGGAGTCCAAGAAGTCTGGGAAATAGCAGTATATTAAAGGTTCTGATAAGTCCTGCAAAAAAAAAAAAAAAAACTTTCTTTGACTAAACCAAGCTCCTTTGAAGCCAGACCCCTCTTCTGTGTAAAACTGATCACAGCTTCCTTGTAGAGCCTGTTTTGCAAACACGGAGAGATGTTCATTAACGACAGATGTCTCCACTGGGTCCTCACAGCCAGTGAACTGGGGAGCCACACTTCCCGTGACAGAGACTACCATGTGTTTGCCAAGCCCTGTATCCTTTTCATCTTGGGCACACAGCCAAACTATACTTCCCAGCTCCCCTTGCAGGTGGCAGGGGCCTCATAACTGACACCTGGCCGGTAGCATGTAGGTGGGTCCAAGGTATGGACCCGCCTGCCACTTTCAGACAAGGCCCGCACAATCCGCCGTGCTTTGTGGCCACTACACAGGGACCATTCCAAGGACACAGAGGATGACAGAGCCACAGGGGGGAAGGAGCCCGGACTCCCGAGTCTCCCCTTGGACAAGGATCACCGGGCGGCGCAACCTGATGAGGAATAGCACTGTCGGACCACTGAGTGAGTCAGAAACGCGTCGTCCCTGAGTTAGGCCACAGGCATCTTGGGCTTGTTGCTGGGGCACTGCCTCTGCCCTAGCTAACACCCGTCATGAGTGCGAACCAGGCTCCCCAGGAAGGAAGGGAGGAAGCCAACATTAACTAAGTCTGTTCCCAGCACAGTGAGAATCACCTGACACCCGCCATTCATTTGTCCCAGCCACCTCAGCCCCGGTGAGCGACAGTACTTCCTGCGTGGAAAAGGACACCGAGCCTCGGAGACTTGGCAGTAGAACCGGGAGAAGACTCTACCGTGGTTGCTATAAGCCAAGACTCTCCCCGCGGCACGGCGCTGGGCTGGTCGAACCCCTTCAAAATTAACACTTTACCGAAGAACCTTCATGAAGAACCTGTTTCATGCCCAGGTTAGCTCAACTGTGGAATAACAGCTGACCTGGTATTTTATCCCAAAACAGATCTTAACAGGCCTAATAAGAATTAACTCGACCGCTTGGGTTCAGCTATTTTTTTTTTTTTTAAGGAGATTAAAAACATTCCACTGCATACAAATGACCTTGATTTGCATTTTTAAGCACATCTGTCTTTCATAAACCCCGCACCTGCCCTCCACATACCAATGTTTTCAAGTACAAAGGCCAATCAGCCGCGGGAATCGGGAATCTCGAGTATTAGGGCGACCCAACTGTCCCGGTTCACCCAGGACCAAGGAGGAACTCCAGGACTCGGGACGTTCAGTGCTAAAACTGGGAAAGTTTCCGGCACACTGGGATGAGTTGGTCATCCTGGCTGGTAGACACGGTGCTGCGGCCAGGGACAGCGGCCAGGAGGGTGGAAGGCACTGGGATCCCCCCGTGGGTGACACAGACAGCGAGAAGCAAGGTGGTTAATGCTTGCTTTAAATGCAAGGGATAAAGCAAACTGTGAAACCCCCATTTACCGCTTTTGCCTGCCAAAAAAACAGTGACACCAGCGTGATTCTAAATTCCTACTCTGAGCAGGAGATGGAGGGCTGGAACCTGTGGTCAGGGGAGGCAGGAAGTGTCAGATTCTCCTTGGGCTGGAGGTGTCACCAACATTTCGCATTAATTAGCAGGAGAGAGGAGAGGCTGCCAGTGTGGGGGTCCAGGGACCGAGCTGCACCAAAGTGACAAATACGAACGCTTCACACGACACTGGTTGCCATTAAAAAATAAATTTTTTAAAACCTAAAAAAAGAAAGAAAGAAAGAAAGAAAAAGAAAGAAAGAAAGAAAGAAAGAAAGAAAGAAAGAAAGAAAGAAAGAAAGAAAGAAAGAAAGAAAGAAAGAAAGAAATGCTTTGTCTGAAAGCAGACAAAAGTGAGGCCCCCTCACACGGGCCATCCAAACGGACACACTCACACACATCTGTGTGTGCGTGCAGGCGTGCCCCTCACCGTAATGCAGTTCACCTCCAACCCTCTTCAGGCACATTTAGTCCCCAGGGGCACTGGGGGCTTTTATCATTACAAGGTCTCCCTGATGCCACAGACACATGGTTCGGACCGAAGGGCTGCACAGTGACATTGAGGTCAAGGTTGGGTCATTGTCACTGGGTACAAATGCAGAATGGCAAATTCCAGGTCTGTAATCTTAAAAAAAAAAAAAAAAACCCCACTGAGACTAGACACGTGATTCTCAACCGTGGCCGCACATGACAGTCACCTGGGGAAGCTCTAAAATATAGGGATGTCTGGGCTCCACTCCAGACTAATTGAATCCAAATCCCTGGGTGCGGGGCCCAGGAATCTGCATTTTCAAAGCTCCCCAGGTGATTCTGACACAGAGCCAGAGCTGAGCGCCACTGCTCTGGGCCAGGAGTTGGCCATTTTTCCTGTCAAGGGCCAGATAGTAAATGTTTTAGACTTCGCAGGCCACATGGTCTCCAGCGACTAGTCAACTCTGCGGTCCTGGTGGGAAAGCAGCCAAGACAGTACATAAACGGGCATGGCTGTGTTCCAATAAAACTTTATTTATATGAACAGGCCATGGGCTGCAGTTTGCCAAGCCCTGCTCTAGACTCCACAGGCCCCACCACCTGATTTAAGCAGCCGTCCCAGGTCTAACTGGTGGCCCGACCTCATGGCCCAACTTTTTTAAAAATTCGATTTAGGGCTTCCGGAGGGGGGGGGGTTGTTTGCATTCTATTTATTGTCATAGGAAAATAAAATAGCAGTGGTGGGAAACGTGGGGTGGGTGGAGTGGCAGGCATGGGGGAAATAAAAGCAGAAAGACGGGGGTGCCTGGGGGGCTCAGGGGGTTGAGCCGTCCAACTCTTGGTTTCAGCTCAGGTCATGATCTCGCGATCGAGGGATCGAGCCCCGCATTGGTTCCATGCTCAGTAGGGAGTCTGCTTCCGATTCTTCCTCCCTCCGCCCCTCTCCCCCCTCAAATAAATAAAATCTTAAAGAGAAGCAGAAAAGCTGAGTGAGGTTTGGTGCCTGCAGATCAGAGAATGCCTTCTCTCCTCCCGTGACCAAAACCAGTAAGAAAAACAACATTTGGGCAACCAGGCTTTGACATGATTCTTACCTTTGCTTTCCTTGTTCAGCAAACCAGCCTCTTCCAAGACAAGTCGGTCAGAGCACCTACTCCTTCCTCGCCTCACCCCTGCTAAATGTCCCCTTTGTCTGAGGAACCCAAGGAAGCAAGAGGAAAAACCACCCCAAACAATCATCAGTGACTTTTTTTCTCTTTTTCTGTAAAGTTTAAATAGAAACGAGTAAAAAAAAAAAAATAAAATCAAGTAGGCTACCTCCTACTTGTAGGCAAAACTTCTTAGTAGATTAAATTTTGTTCAAGGAGAGTAATCTTCCCCATTTTCTGAGCCCCATGAGGAACCCGGATTTACTCTGCTCATCAGACCATTTGGGAATCTGGTGTTTTGGTTGGAGAGGTTCTTAAATAAGATTACTGAGGGTAGCTTCCCATCCAGCACTGGCATTAAGGAAGTCATCCAGAGTCTACTTGAATGCCTCTCAGGACGAGGCGCTCAGCACTTCTCCAAAATCAAGCTCCCATGATCTTTTTTTTTTTAAAGATTTTATTTCTTTGACAGAGAGAGACACAGCGAGAGAGGGAACACAAGCAGGGGGAGTGGGAGAGGGAGAAGCAGGCTTCTTGCTGAGCGAGGAGCCCGATGCGGGGCTCGATCCCAGGACCCTGGGATCATGACCTGAGCCGAAGGCAGACGCTTAACGACTGAGCCACCCAGGCGCCCCAAGCTCCTATGATCTTAAAGCTGTCTTTTGGAAAAGGGCTAATCCAGTAGGGGTACAACAGTTAGGGAAGCGAGAGGAAATAAATGGGCCTCAGTTTGACATCAGGAAGGCAGGCCATCAGAGGTGACCAACCTGGAGAGGCCAAACGTTTCCAGTCCTTCAAACCTTAGCATTTTAGAAAGAAACTAAAAACACATCAATACTCTCCAGCAGCTGATTCTGATAGAAAGCCTGGTAAATGGTTTTCAGGCTGCCAAAAAGCTGATGAGCTGGAAGGTTTTGTTACTGCTCTTGAAAGCTATTATCATTCCTCCATCCGGATATGCTATGATGACTCTCCTTGTCACAGATTTCTTCGGGATGAATTTTGTATTTGAAAATGAATCTGTGCATTTATGCAGGAGATGAAAACACAGGAGTCTACCCAAAGTAGGGACAGATCCTATCACGAACAGCTTCTTACACAAAGGTTCAGGGGTTCTGCAAATATTCACGTTTTCCTCATTGGGGGCAACAAAAATCTCATAGCCAGATGAATTTCCTTTATTGCTCTGTTGCCGGGAAATTCTTTATGAAACCTGATGTCCGAGTTTCACAGATGAATGGGACCATGGCCCATCTAATCTGGATACTCACTTTCACCCAATTTTTACAAAGATATTACTTGATATAGACTCTTTTGTTGATTTTCTTTTTAACTCTGTTTTATGGATCAGGTAAGCCACCTTAAATGTTTTGGTTCAAGAAAGGAGGGTGTCCTCAGTGAATGCACGAACACATGAATGAGTAACTCCATTAGTAGAAAGTGTCTTGTACGTCACTGTTGCCCCTGGTACGTGAGTGCAGATGCTTGTCAAATGAGTGGAAAACCCATCTACCAGTCTGCTCCTTGCATCTGGCCTCCGAAACCACCACGCCCATTCTGATACAGCCTGGATCACTCTCCAACTGCAACCTTGACCTCTGGCCTGTTGTCTAACCTCCCCAGCATGGCTCTAGGAAGAAATCCAGATCTTCTCCCGTTTTGTACCTGCCCCCTGCGACTCCCACAGTCTCTGTTTCTGGGAGCCACAACCTCAGGCGGATCCAATGGGACAGAACCCAGAAAGTTTCGGGGAAGATTCCTGGGAAGCAGTGTGGGGACCAGCTCAGCAGTATGCTGGCCCTGATGGGGTAGATCACTGTGGCTCTATCAGTGGGGGGCATCCAGGGGGGACCTGGAATCCAAGTCCACAGCGTTGTTCCCATGAAGGGATTTCTCCCAGGCCAGCATTTTTGGTGCATCAGTTCAGGAACCAAGAGGACAAGCCTGACTGCATAACTGTCCACCACCTGCACACAGTGGCCAAGGGCCACGTCTGGCCCACGTTAGCATTTGGCACTTGACTTAAATGAATGGCCAATGATGGCGCTAGGTCTGATTGACTCTCAGGAAGATGTGGGGTATAGCCTCATTGTGCTTAAAGGAAACTTCATGACTCCTAAACTTCAAAACTCCTAAGAGTTTTTGGTGGTCCGTTTTTTATGGCTGAAGGTGCAGTGTATTTGGGGCTCACACTGTGCACACCTTGTTTCTTTCCTCTGACCCAGCTACCCTATGAGATGAGTACTCTCATTGTGGTGTGTACCCCGTGAGTGTTCTGCCCGTAGATTCGAGTGGTAAGGGCAGTGGGACTCTGGAGGCCAACGACTCGGCCACTGGATCAGGGCCCCTTCTTAGGAACTCACACGGGGACTGAACGCAGCCTCCGTCCGGCTGGTCTCTGAATGCCGTGGGTGGTATGGAGGCCATCAGCTGCTGTGTAGACCGGAGGGCAAAAAAGAACAATCAGGAAAAAGATGGAGCGGGGCAAAGTGTGCAAAGGGCAGTCCTGTTCCAGCCTTCACCTGAGGCCCTGCTGCACCCGGGCCTTTGGATTCAGTGGGACCACTGTAGTTTTCTTAATGCAACTTTATAGCTTCGTCACGTTCTCATGGGTTTCTGTTGGTTACAGTTAAAAGCATCCTCACTAATTTCTTCAACAAAGTACAAAGAAGAAAGAGAAGGAAAACCTACGGATTAAGAAAGGTTTAAAGGCTTCAGAGACACCAGCCCATTGCAATGTAGGGCCTTTCTCTGGATCCCGATTCAAACAAACTTTTATTTTTTTAAGATTTTATTTATTTCTTTGACAGAGAGAGACACAGCGAGAGAGGGAACACAAGCAGGGGGAGTGGGAGAGGGAGAAGCAGGCTTTCCGCAGAGCAGGGAGCCCGATGCGGGGCTCGATCCCAGGACCCTGGGATCATGACCTGAGCCGAAGGCAGACGCTTAACAACTGAGCCACCCAGACGCCCTCATTAGTAGAATATTCTAAGTCCTTCCAATTTAGGTCACTACCTCCGACCACACTGCCTGCCACCCTGGCGGATCCCTCTGCAGATGGATGCATATTTTCGGGGTTGTGTTATTTTCAAGTTCACATATTTTACCCAGTTGTTCTACACAGAACCACACCTTAGGCAAGGGAAGAATCCTATGTGAAAAAGTCTAAAAGCTGCAAAAAGCCTTCCCCGTGGGGACAGGCCAGCAGGTGGAGAAAGCTGACGGAGAAGGACACTGCTTTCATTATAAGCTTGTCTGTGTATTTTATCTTTTTAACCATGTGCCTATATTTGGGAGAAATTTTAAATTTTACTTAAAAAAAAACTTCCATGTATTCAACCCTGTGCAGAGTGCAATGTTTCTGATTTTCTGTTCTCCAGACCATCGGGGGAAATATTTACAAACGTAGTATCTGACAAAAGGATTTTGTTCAAAAAAGATACCTAGAACAGAAAACACTGGAAAAGTCAATAGAAAAAAGTCACATGGGTTGAATTATTCCCAGATTGCGTCTTTCCTTCCATTTTGCCTTCTGCATGCGTTTTAATTTTGCTCACTTGTTTTAACATACTTTTGACCCTATCGTGTGTGCAGCGTGGTATCTGCATGGTGGGCGCTGCTGGGTGCCGAGCAGGGACCTCTCCTCACCTTTCCCGAATGGTGGTTATTGTTGTCATTCTTATTATCTTGCTTCTCTTCTCCATCATTGTACACTGGGGCTGGGTGAGGGGAGGAGGGCAGACCACCTGTCTTTTCGTTTATAGGCACAAGGAACCACACACGTTCAGACCTGGTGGGTAACCTGGCACAGCCCTTCACGATCCTGGATTCTGAGCCCCAGTTGCAACAACAGGATGAAACCGTGTGGCTCTCTCCTTGGGAGAAGGCGTGTATGGATGCCGGGTGGCTTAGGGTGGGCTGAGCAGACAGTGCTGGATGCCTCCCCTATAACCATTTTGCTCTTCTCAACTCCCAGGATCCTAATTTTGAGTCAGCAATCTGCCTAGTTTACAAAGGATCATTTCCCAGCCTCCCGGGCAGTTAGGGGTAGTCGTGTGACAGAGCCTGGCTGATGAAGTGGGGGTGGAAATTAGAGAGTTAGGGGGTGGGTTTTCCAGGAGTGCTCTGTAGAAGGGAGCAGAAGATGCTGGACTGTGCCCTCTTTGCCCTTCTTCTAATCCTCTGGCTTCCCGGAATGGAGCCGTGGAGCTAGAAACAAGAGCCAGCGCTAAGGATGGTTGAGCAGTGGATGGAAGTAGCTGGTTCCCTGATGGCCCCGCTGGGTCCCGAACCGGCTGTAGGCTGCCTAGCTCTGGGCTTCCTGTTGTAGGAGCTAGATGAACCCTCTTGGGTGAAGTCCCATAAGTTGGGTTTTTGTTACTTGCAGCTAAACACAATCCTGACTGGTACAAGACACGTTCTCTTGTTTTTCGAAACCCATCAGAAACCCATCGGTGTGGACTCAGCCACATCCCCATTGTTGGTAGTTAGGCTAGCTGTGATGTTTGGGGCCGCTAAAAATACTTCAGTAATGAGTACTATTATGCATAAGCGCTGGTGGGCTCTTCTACATCACTTCACAACCTGCACACCTGTTTCGCACACACCCCATCCCCAGCGCAGCAGCGGAAAATGATTCACAGCAGAATGGCTCAGCAGCCCCAGGATAGGCAATGGGCTCTCCATGATGTCTTTTCTCTCCTTTACGCCCCTCCCCCATCTGAGTTGTGCTCAAAAAGCCATCCAACTTCAGTGAAGCGTCGCTGCTGAGTCTATGCGAGAAACGAGAAACGATTACAAATGGCGAAGAGCTAAGGGATGTGTTGTCCTTGCAGATGAGCCTTACTGGGGGTCACCCTGCCAAGCCAGGAAGCCTCTCACTGCAGGGTGCAAAGAATGAATGAATGCAAGAGTTTGAGGCATGAGGAAGGGTTTGTAAATACTGTATATTGCCCAGGGCCTCTGAACAACATGGCGGCGGGGGGGGATCGGACAAAAGTCTCAGAGACGATGAGCCAAATGTTTCTGTGTGTTGGGGGGTGAGCTGGCGGAGTTGGGGGAAACTGGGAAGGACAGGTATTTGAAAAGGTGGCAAAGACTGTGAGATCTTGAAAAGGCATTAGGCTTTTAACGACAATACAGGAAATCTGCTCAGGGGACCACCTGGAACCAAACGTCACCCCCTCTAACCTCTGGGTTTCCTGCGTGCACTCTTTATTTCCCATGTGGTATGTGCACTCAGCATCTGCACCAAGTGATCCCACGTGTGTGTGTGTGGGGGGGGTGCTGAAGAGCCAAAGGCAATGTCCATCTTCCTAGTTCTCAGATGGCAGCGCTAAGCCTCCACCCGCCATCTTGCATGCTGTCAGAGCTTTGCTGCCCCGCACCTGATGTTCACTTGGCCAACAGAATCCGCTAAATCAGCTCATCTCCCAGTCAAGCGGTCTTTGCAATCTTTCAAACACACCGGTTCCCTCCTTGGGCCCTTCTGAACGTCTTCAGTTTATCACCTGAACTTGTTTGCTATAGAGCAAGGAGGGCCTGGTGTCCGAATCACAAAGATCATCTATTACCCTCGCTTGCGGAAACCAGGCACCTCAACGTATTAAGTTGTGCGCACCGAGCTGGGCACTCGGCAGGTGGGTGTTGAGACCTCCACTTTACAGACCAGGAAAGAGAGGTGAGGGAGTTTCGTGCTCAGGATCACCCAGGAAGAAAGAGAAATGCTAAATGTAGGGAGCCAGTTCCCTCCGATTCTAGAGCAGTGGAATCGCAGAGAACCGTCGGGCCTTTGTTGGACGCCCCTCCTCCCACATTCAATCTTTTCCTTCAGAAGGAGCAGCTGGGCCCTCCCGGCCACGTGGCTTTCTGAGACGCATTCCTTTACTTTTAGACCCAGGTCCTACACTCGGGTCCATGGGCCAGAACCAGGCCCGGGGTCTCGTCACACAGAGAAGAGTTTTCTGCCCTCGGCCCCTGCAGAAGGGAAGGATTAGCGAGGCAAAGCCCAACTTGATTGAAAAATAACTTCCCTCCAGGCTGCTTTATGGCTTTGCACCTCTTCCAGCTCCCGCTGAGTGTGGCCCTGAGACCAGTGGACTCGGGGTGGTCTTTCCTTCTCCAGGGGGCCGGAAATTACCAAAGGAACGCCAGGGGGTGCTGGACAGGCCATCTGAAGTGGGGCAGCAACTTATTAATGTTTTTCAAAAGTTTAAAAACTAATAGCCAACTATAAGGGGTCAAGGCATTCTGGCTCTACAGCTTACTGGTTCTGTAATGGGGGGCAAGGGGCCTCCCCTCGCTGTCCCCATCTGCAACGTGTGTGTGTGTGTGTGTGTGTGTGTGTGTGTGTGTGTGTGTGTGTGTAGGGTGGGGGGAGTTGTCTACGGCACCGTGTGGTTGGCCTGAGGCTGAAATGAGAAATGGTGTTTGCAAAGTGCTTTGATTGGACCCATGGCTGTGCCTGCCCCCCCTCCCCCCACCCCGAGCACATTTACATTCACCAGATCAGCCAAAGCCAGTTCCCACCATGACTTTCAGAGCAGGGCTGACTTTGGCCTTGTCCGCGCTGGGCTTCTGGGAGGTGATCTATGTCATAGGCAATAGGAGCGTGTCTGGTTAGGGCAGGGGCTGACCACACGGGATCTTAGTGTAGGGCTGGCCATGCCGGGAAGACCAACTGTGTGACTTAGGGTGGTCACCCAGTATCAGCTGGCCTGGCGACCGAGTTCAACAAGGAGGGCAATCCATCAGTCAGTCATCGTGCCCCAATAAAAACGCTGGGCACCACAGCTCAGTGAGCTTCCCCAATGTAATGCGAGGGTAACATGAGGGTAACAGCCTTCAGTGAGTATGTGTCTCTCTAATGACTTCTCAAACCAGAGGGTGATTTCTGGAACCCCTTGAACTTGCAATTGGTGTTGGAAATATGAGCCATCTTACGCGGAGACTGTTTCTGTGACCTCTGTAGTCTGGTGACTCCAGGGCAATTTCTTTCTTTTTTTTTTTTTTTAAATTGCCATAGTTATAGCAGGTTTATTATTTTTTAAACTTTTTATTTATTTATTCATGAGAGAGAGAGAGAGGCAGAGGGAGAAGCAGGCTCCCAGGGAGCAGGGAGCCCGATGCGGGACTTGATCCCAGGACCCCGGGACCATGACCCGAGCCAAAGGCAGAAGCCCAACCATCTGAGCCACCCAGGCGCCCTCCAGGGCAATTTCTACAACACGAACCCTCCTGAGCTTCCTGCCCGCTGTCGCCTGCCACCACCCGAACTGGAAAGGATGAGGGGACAGCGGGAGCTTGGGCGGGCACTAAGCCACCTGCTTTCCGGACGCTGACTCCCGGGCGCCACAGTCTACACATCTATAAAATGGGACCCAGCGCACTCTCCTCTCCAGGTTGGGACTTGCCTGGGGTCTCACAGCTAGGGAGCTAGAGCACATGGGTCACCTCCACGGCCTCAGTACTTTGCACGCAGCTTTGCTACCTCTCTGGGCTGAGGTCGGCTTGTTGCGGGGGCGGGCGCGAGGGCGAGGACAGACCCAACCTCAGGAGCAGGTCCCGCTCACATGGAAAATGTCGTTTCAAACATCTGAATCATCAGTTACAAACACGGATCAAGTGTCGCAGACACACTGGGAGACGGAGGGCAGCATCACCTGACATTGCCTGGTCACGTCATGACGATCAACCTGGGAGCCTCCTAGGCCCAGGCCCTGATGGGATCCACACGCCAGCAGAGGAGCCTGGGAATCTGCACGTTCAATATGCCCTGTTGGCCGAACCGCTTGCAGGGGCAGATCTGAGAACCGCCATCAAGATCAAAAGGGCCTGGGTCCCCCCCCCCCGCCCCCGCCCAAACCCCAAGCAGCACCGCTGCCGGGCAGGCCTCTCAGATCCCAGGCCTTTGTGGCCCACCTGTGCAAATGGGGGTGGTGGTTATGGCTGTTCTTTTGCACCCGGGGCTCGGCGGTGGGGATGACATGCTTCGGACGGGCCCCCCGCCGTGCCCCGGGAGCTACGGTCAGCCCTGGAGAGAGGCCGCCCACAGCCCTCACCGCCCAGCCCAGCACGTACAGCCAGGCCCACTACAACCCTTGCTAAAAACACAAACTCCTGCCGGCGCAAGTGGCATGTTAGGGACCAATTTAAGTACGACATGAAGTTTGCATTTGCTGATGCACAGTTTTGTCTTTGAGAAACGCTAGATGTATACAGACGGCAACACCACCCAGCTGCTCGGAGCTAAAGAGATCCACCCAGGAATATATAAAACACACACACACACACACACACACACACACACACACACACAAACTCACGTGTGCACACCGCAAACATCTACCCGCTACTGTGTTCCCTGCCTGTGTTCCGAGCCACACCCATCCACGCCTCATGTTACAGGTTACTAGGGGCTGACTGGTGTCCTCCCAGAATTCCTCCGTTGGAGTCCCAACCCCCAGGGCCTCAGCATGTGACTATAGTTGGAGATGGGTGGCGGGGTCTTTAAAGAAATGATTCAATGAAAATGAGGCCATTAGCTTGGGCCCTAGTCCAACAGGACCAGTGTCCTTATAAAAAGAGGAGACTCGGACACACAGACACCAGGGCAGCGCCTGTGTGGAAGGAAGACCATGGGGGGACCCAGCGAGAAGGTGGCCGTCTGTCTGCAGGCCCAGGAGAGAGGTTTCAGGAGAAACAACGCAGCCATCACCTCGATCCTGGACTTCCAGCCTCCAGCCTGGGGGACGAAGAATGTCTTCCATTCATCCCATGCAGCCCGAGGTGTTTTGTGACGGCGGCTGGAGTAGACGGACACACAGCTTTCCATCCAATCTCGGGTCACCCTCCTCCCACCAGCTGGCCGTCTCTCACGAGCCACACGCCTGCCGTGCCCACTCCCACGAGCAAGCTGCAGGCCTCCCATACCTGCTGCAGGTCTTTTGCAACCATTTCCCAGGTACCAAACTGGGCTGGTGTTTTTACGAGGTTCCTACCTCTTTTTTCTCCGTGTGCCTGCCCAGTTCTTGAGTTTTGCGCTCTATTCTAGACTGGATGCTGTGTCCCCTCAAATTCACATGGTGCAATCCTCACTGCCAATGGGATGGTGTTGGAGGTGGGGCCCCCGGGAGGTGATTATGTCAAGAGGGTGGCACCCCCGTGAATGGAATTAGCGCCCTGATAAAAGGAACCCCAGAAAGCTCCCTCGTGCCCCCCTTCCATCAGGTGAGTGCTCAATAAGAAGACGGCCAGCAGTGAACCAGAAGCAGGCTCTCGCCAGCCCCCAAATCTGCCAGCACCTCAACCTTGGATTTCCGGCCTCCCGAACCATGAGAAATAAGTTTCTGTTATTTACGAGCCACCCGGTCTGTGGCATTTTATTCTAGCAGCCAGACACACCAACACATGACTCCAGCCTATTTTCCCTTACGCTCATGTTTATATGAGTGGGGTGATTTGGGGGAGCTCATAGGTCGCGTTATATAGCCAGTTCTGTTCGGAGTATTCTAAGCACTTTGCCTAAATTAATACTTGTAATCTTAATTCTTTTCCCCCTGTGAAGCAAATACGGTTATTATCCCATATTACAAACGAGAAACCGGAGGCACAGAGAGGTCAAGTAACTTGCCTGGAGTCGTACCCCTAGGAATGGGCGCTGCTGTGGCCTGGGCCCAGGTGGTCAGGCTCTCCGGAGCCCAGGGTCCCAACACTGGGATGTTCGGGGGCTGTAGGGGGGAGGGGGAGGACACAGGGGACAATGCCCCACACTTTCCTCCCGCAGCTTACCCGCCACCGGTTGGGAAGGACTGCCTGATGCTCCCTACATCATTTTCAACCCGATCTTATTCACAAAATGGCATAATTTGATCAGGCTTATGCATGTCTCGTGGGAAGGAACTCTGGGTTGTGTTGTAAGACAATGACTCTTGCCAGAGGAAATGGCAACCGGTGGCTTTGTGATTTACCAGATAATTGCAGCGCTTATGACTTAGAAAGCGCTGTCTTTATGAACACCGTTTTGTTCCCTGAGAATAGGCTGCCTTGGCGAGCACACCCCACCTGCTGGGCCCAGGGGCGGGTGTTTGCCCTGTGCTGGCTGAATCCTCCACGAGCCCCCCAACACCTCTCTTTCTCAACCATCTCTTAAACATTCACTCAAGATACTTAAAGGACCAAGGGCTAAATGTCCCTTCATTTATTCATTTAAAGGAGAAGCTGAACAATGCACCGGCCACAACGTGTCTTTTGCTGGTCTGGGAGAAACACTGCCAAATACAGTGCTGGGCAGAGACCCTGGTAAAGTGTGGATGGCAGGAGAAGGGCTCGGCTGGGGAACCGGGTCACCAGCCTCAGGACCGTCCCCAGTGGAAAGTGAGGCTGGAGCAGGGACTTTCAGGTCCTGGGGCACCTGAGCAGAATAGTAATGACAATAATAATATTGAATGGCTGCTTCTGAGATGTGCTAAGCCCAGCTCTGTGGCAGGTAGGGAAGGAGGGGTGCTCCGTGAGAGCCTTGAATGCCACCCAAGGGCTTCCTTTGGACCAAATATACAATGAGGCCATTCTTCACCTGGGTTCCTTAAATTAGAATGTGCGATCTTTCATGCTGGGTTGCAGTTTACACTAGTTAGAATTTGAGAAGTGAACCAAAGGCAAAGGAGGCAAGAGTAAAAGCGAATGATTTATACTTTGTCCATCCAATTAAACAATTGTCAAATACTGATGCCAACTGCGTCTAGACGAGGAACTATTTGCTACTGTTTTTATTCATTTTCTGTCTTCATCCTCTGTAAAGAATGGATTTTAAGTCATTCTCTCGGATGTGAAGGATGCCAACAGTAAGTGAAGGTGTCTATTCATCGACAAAGACCCACCACCGGCCACTTAAAATATTTTGTTAATAGAGTAACTATGTGCTTCAATGTTAAAAATAGTTCACCTGCACCTCATTAATTCAAATCAATCTCCTTCTGTTCACTTGCGTTATGTAAGCAGTGGGTAGGGAGAAGGGCGCTAACATTTCCAGAGGCAGGCAGTTGGCTAAGAGTGCTCATGAGCACCACCTTGTTTCATTCTTGTAGCACCAGTGTCTGTGGGCTCCCTGTTTGGGACGCTGCCACGTAGCCCTGAGGGGTATGGAGCTACCATGCTCTGCTGGGAACTCACATCCTAGGCCATGACCCCACCACATGTCACAATCTGGCCCCCTGTAGTCACAGATTGCCTTGGAGGACATGGTCCCCCAGCTGAGCCAATGAGCTCCTTCCCTGGGAGCTTTGGACTTGGGACTACAGAGACCACCAGGGATGTCTCTCTCTCATGACTGGAGCTGTGATTTGAACTTGGGGGTTAACGGCGGTCATACAGGGCTCAATCCCATGACTCCAAGATAACGGCCTGAGCAGAAATCAGGAGTCGGATGCCCAACTGACTGAGCCACCCACGCGCCCCAAGAATAAGAGGGCATTTGACAAAATGCAGAGAGGAATGAAACAGTTGTCGATGCCCAAGTCCTGGTTTCCTTTACTCCTGGGCCCCCGCTACATCCCTGCCTGGCTAGTGGCTTAATCGGTATCTCCTCCTTGAAATCCGTAAGCAGATTTACTCCCTTTCATGCTTAGGTGAGTTCCAGTTAGGTTTCTGTCACTTGCCACCATGAGTCCTAATAGACAGGCACCATCATCACCATCTCACAAATGAAGAAATGAGGCTTGGGATGCATGCCCAAGGCCATGCTGCAAGAGAGTTTCCGAACCAGAATCTGACCCCTGGATGTCTATTTTCAACGTACCTTTGGGTATGTGCAACAGAAGGAACAGGTCTCCATGACTGACATTATGGGTCGTTCTGGTTGGAGGGTGGGGTATCCCCGGAATCAAGGATATAAAGGCATCTGCAGGGATGGGCAGGCTCAGCTCTCCTCCATCCTTTCCCATCAAGTCCCCCCAACCCCAACCAGCCCCCAAAGCCCTCTCCAAGATGGCTGCCATTGGGTGGCCTTTGGGGTCTGGCAGAAGTTGGTTCTTCTCTTAGCTCCACCACCCAGCTATGTGGTCAGGGGTAAACTCTCTATGATGTTCCCTCAAAATTCGTATGTTGAAGTCCTAACCCCTAGTATCTCATAATTGACCCTACAGGAGATGAGGTCTTTACAGAGGTAGTTATGTTAAAATAAGGTCATTAAGGGGAGGCCCTCATCTAGTAGGACTGGTGTCCTGAAATACACACAGAGGGAAGACCCAGTGAAGACAAAGGGAGAACACAGCTATCTACAATCCAAGGAGAGAGGCCTGGAACAGATTTAGCCCTCAGGGTCCTCAGAAGGAACCAACCCTGATGGCACCTTGACCTTGGACTCTGGCCTCCAGACCTGTGAGAAAATAAAAGTCTACAGGTAAAGCTCTAGCGTGTGGCACTTCGATACAGCAGCCCTAGAGAACTAATAGACTTTTCGAGATTCATCCTTCCCACCTATGGAATCACTAAGACAATACCTGTGGCCCTGTGTTGCTGGGGGGTGGTGGTGGGGGTGGTGGTGGTAAGAATTATAAAGTGGACATCAGCAGCATCAGCATGCCTTCAGTGGTGGCTACTTATGTTCTAAGGATGATGCTGCCCCAGGAGCAGCAGAAGTTTCTCTGCAAGGAATCCCATTATTTCCTTGACAACAATGTTCAAAGGAGTTGACACGTTTCCATCTTTCCTGAAAAGACTGCTCTAATCTGAAGGGCTTGTAGTAAAGCCAACTGGGTCTCTATGCACAAGGGACGAAGAAACTTCCAGGTATTGGCTCATCCCAAGAGAAGAGGGAACGGAAGTGTGCATGGTTCACTGGATGCCCCCAAGGAGCCCAATGTGGAGGGAAGGGCAATCTCCAGCTCAAGGGGGTGTCTGTGTGGCTGACATTAACAGGTACTGGCCAGAATCCTTAGGCGACGCCTATAAACACAGCGAGCCCCGGAAAAGAAAGTGCTGATAGGAAATATCTCTGAGGAAATAGGGAGCATATGGGAGCTGGCACTCACAGGTAACACAGTGCATCTTGTGTGTGTGTGTGTGTGTGTGTGTGTGTGTGTGATAGGTGTAATATGTGCAGTGTGTGGGGGGTGTGTGTGATACGTGTGTGGTATGTGTGTGGTAGGTCTGTGTGGGGTGTGTGTGGTGTGTGTAGTACATGTGCGGGTGTGTGTGTGATGTGTGTGGTGTATGTAGTATGTGATGTGTGTGTGGTGTGTGTAGTACATGTGGGGTGTGTGGGGGGTTGTGTGTATGTGTGTGTGATATGTGTAGTATGTGTGGTGTGTGGGGGGAGGTGTGTAATACATGCGGGTGTGGGGGCTGTGTAGTACATGTGTGTTGTGTTTGTGTTGTGTGTACAGTATGTATGTGGGGAGGTGTGTGGTACGTGTGTGGGGTGGGTGTGTTGTGTGTGGGTGTGAGTGTGAGTAGTGTGTGTTTGGTGTGTGTGTGTGTAGTGTGTGGGTTGTGTGTGGGGTGTGCAGTGTGTGTGCAGTGTGTATTGTGTGTGTGTTGTGTGTGTGGGGGGGTGAGTAGTGCGTGTGTGTAGTGTGTGTGGTGTGTGTGGGTGTGTGTGGGTGTGTGGGTGTGTAGTGTGTGTGTAGTGTGTGTGGTGTGTGTGGGTGTGTGGGTGTGTAGTGTGTGTAGTGGGGGGGTGTGTGCAGTGTGTGTTCAGGGCCGCTGGGGGGCCCAGAGGCTGGTGCCAGGAGGGCCGGCCAGGGCTGGGAAAGGCGAGGGAGCGGCTCCTGTGGGCAGGAGGGGGTGAGGCGACGCAGGGCAGGGCTGGGGGGGGCTCCCGTGCCGGCTGGACCCCACCCCCGGCCGCCCACCGGCTTGCCCCCACCCCGGGCTTGACCTCAGGCACAGGAGCAGGGAGGAAATGCTTCTTGGAAAAGCCTGGCAGGTGCCAGGACGTGTACTTCGCGAGGACTGACAGGGAGGACGGGGCGGGGACCGGGAAGGACACCCCACCCCCAGCCCTGCCGGGCCCTCCTGGGCTTTCAAGAAACACTGGAGAGGAAGCCATGGCTGTGGTTCCCACAGAGCGGCTGGGAGCGGGCCAGCAAAACGAGATCTGGATCTGTTTGGGGATCCTGTTTTTATGCCTCGCTGGAGGGGCTGGGAAAGAAGTTTGCGTCTCGCCCCTCTCCTGGGTGGGTGCCCCCGGAGGGACCACAGGAGGGACCACAGGGTGCCACATGCCTTTGAGCCCTCCCCCGGCCAGCACAGCACAGATCCCTGCTCCGCATTATGCACATGTGCTGCTGAGCTGATTAAGCACGAAACTCTCATGTCCGACCCCGCAAACCACTGAGGGCTTCAACCCCTCAAAAGGCTTTTCCTTGGTCACGCAGGGCAGCTCCCGTGCAAACACACGGCCCCTGGGGCCCGGCCCCACTGCTCCCAACTCCTCCCCACCAACCCCAGACCATATCCCCTTCGCTGCTGCACATCTTTGCAGCTTCCTAACATATCTGCTTGCCATGCCTCTGGGCCTTTGCACGTGCTGTTCCTGCTGCCTGAAATACCGTCCCTGCGCTTCTCCACCTAGCTGTCCGATTTCCCTCCTTAGATGGGGGCGCGCCTCCTCTCCGCCCTCCACTACGGCAGCACCCAAGATTCTGTGACTAATGACTTCCCCATCCCTACCGCCTCACGGCCTCCCACGGGTACCGGGCATTCGGTGAGCGCATCATTCCTTCCTTCCTTCAGTCAGTCCTGCAGGCAGTCATTCTTCGTTCAAAGAAGGAATCGAACACACAAGTCAAACGAATGAATCGAATATTTGCCAAGAGAATCAAACACTTATTACATTGCCTACTATGCGCAGGGTCCAAAGAATTATAAAGGACACGTTCCCAGCCTTCAGGGAGCTCATGCTATTGTCACACAGTAAGATGAATGTATGGGGATAATGACTAACACCTTGCAGTCTGTCATGTGCTAAATCAATGATAAACATATTGGGGGGTGAAACTGGCTAGGGGAAAGATCTTCGGAGGCTGGAGAGACCATGGGAGGCTTCCTGGAGGAGGTGGCTTTGCGTCAGGTCTTTGAGTGACTGCATGATCCAGTTTATCCCTACTGACCAAAGATAAAACTGTTGGTCCTCCTTGTTCACAGTAGTTACGCTCTAGAAAGTTTGAATTGCAGGGGCCCACTTATGCGCAGATTTTTTCAATCAATCCAGGACCTACTGAAAAAGTATTTTCTTTGTGATTGTCTGAATAACGTTTTCTCTTTAGCTTACTTTATTATAAGATTATGGTACATAATACATATAACACAATATATGTGTTATTCGATGGTTTATGTGGCTGGTAAGGCTTCCGGTTAACAGCAGACTATTAGTAGTTAAGTTGCGGGGGGGGAGTCAAAAGTTATACGTGAATTTTGACTGCAGGAGGTGTCAGCCCCCCTAACTCCTGTGTTGTGCAAGGGTCAACTGTATATTGTTGACTCATTAACCCTGAACTCATGACCACCAGCGCTATAACTCTGGCTTGAACGGAGCTTATGTAACGCGAGCATTTTTCCCATAAGGTAGGTCATAGCCTTCTTGCACTTTAGCACTATTGGGGGGGCACTTTAAAAAAGCAAAATCATCAACGAAAAGCAAAAAAATGCTACAAATGTGACACTAGCTAGACCTCCAAAAAGACACTCGTCTACCCGATGAGAGCCGAAACGAGAAGACAGAAGACAGACTGTCGCTTTGTTCCGACTCAGCTGGGGCCCCGTGCCCCAGAGAGGACGCAAATTTTTTTTTGCCACCGTGCACGTGTCTGCATGTGACCAGGAAAGCGTCACAGCTATTGATTTTAGGGTTACAAATAATCTCAGCAAGTGAGTGAACTGCAAATGTGGGATGCGTGAATAAGGAGCGTCAACTAGAATGAATGGCATCCCCTTTCTCGTTCTCAAAAGTTTGAGTCGCCAAGGTCCCGGAGACCTGTGTCTCTGCAGGGGGACCCAGCAGTGCACACAGTGGCCGTTGGGCCGGGTGGCTCTTCCAACCCTGGCCATCCGTGGCCGTCTCCAGGTGTGCTGGCTCCTCCTCACTTCCCCCGTGGAGGCCTGCGAGGATCCCACCTGCTACAAGGACCCGGAAGCCTCCGAGGGCACCCGTCAACTTCATTCTGGGAAGGAATGAATCCCGACAACCTGCAAGTGAGCTCCCTCCCCCAGAGGGCTTTTCTGGGAATTTCTCCGCGGAGCAGGAGAGCCGGCATCAAAAGCCCGGATGACAGGCGCTGAGGCTGGGCCAGCGTCTGCATCCCCAAACATCCCGGAGAGTCAACATGCACTCGTCACGTGACTCCCTGAGTCGCGTGGGGCGCCAGCCATCAAGTGTCACCGCCTGTTCAAAGGCATTAAAGCCAATCTCAGAGTCGGGCTCTGGGGGACTCTCTGGAAGTCGACATTTCTCAGGGCCCTGTACCCGCCCCGTGGTTAACCGGGGTTTGGGCCTGGCTACTTGACACGTGGCTTTTCTCCAGGTGTTTTGCTCACCAGAAGGCCAACCCCACCTCCCTCCACAAAAGACAAATTACGTCCCAGCGACCAGAGGACAGCTCAGCAAGCTATGGCCTCAAAAATAATCGGGACCAAGTGGAGGGTCAGCCAAGAGATATCCGCTGGGTATTTATTAAATGCCTAATAAAAATAGACAACCATTTCTTGAGCTCTGGCTGTGTGTCAGGCAAGGCACTGTGCTACGTGCTTTAGAGATAGTACTTTCTCCAATCTTGCTAAGTTCGAGGTAGGTGCTATTCTTTCCCCCCTTTTCCAGATGAGGAGGTCAGGCCCAGGGAGTCTGGGAATGGGCCCCAGGCCACACAGCTTGCCCTTTGCGGAGGTAGAATGCAAAGCCCTTAATCATCGAGCAGTGGGGGCCACCCCAGGCCCGGCTTCTGGCGGCTAAACCAACAGCCCAGTGGACATGCGGCTTCTTGGGGCCAGGCACCCAGCAGGCCCGAGTGACCCAGATACGGGAGGGTGCAGCCGCAGACATCCAGAAAAAGGGCTCTGGTGTGGCCCAGGTGGAGGAGGATGGAAGATCTGCTCACTTCACCCCAACTGCAGAATTTCAGCGATGAAGCCGTAACATTTATCTGCCATGGGGCCACGCATTTAGAATAACTGCATATCTGAGTTGGATGGTTGGTGGGGGGGGGCAGCGTGAAGGACTGAACGTCTGCGTCTCCCCAGAATTCATATGTTGAAACCTAACCCCTCATGTGATGGTGTTAGGAGGTGGGGCCTGGGGGTGATTAGGTCATGAGGGTGGACTCCTCATGAATGGGACTAGTGCTCTTCTAGAAGGGACCCCAGAGAGCTTCCTCGTGAGGACACAGCGAGAAGGCGCCATTGGTGAACCAGGAGCGAGCTCTCCCCAGACACTGTGACTGTCGCCTTCCAGTGTCCAGAACTGGGAGAAATGAGTTCCGGTTGCTTATCAGCCAGCCAGCCTATGGTACCACAGCGCAGCAGCCCGGGCTGACTGAGACAGACTCTGCAGAGCCTGGCGGAGCCACGGGCGACGAGGTGGCTGTGCTGGGCGAAGGAGAAGACTTCAAGCAAGTCATGTAAGCTGAGCCTCGATCTCCTGGAAGATGAGGAAAGTGGCGCCCCCACCTCATGGGGCTGCCATGACGACTTAGGGAGCTAGCCGTGAAGAGCTCAAACGGCTGCCACAGCAAACGCCCAGTGAAGGGTGGCTGTCACTGTCCTTGTCACCATCAGCAACTGGCCCTAGACTCTGCAAGTCCACCATTCCCAGTGGGGGTCCTTGGAGAAGAAACCTGTTAGCGACTGAGCTAGGCAGACGGCAGCTTTTGCTTGGTATTCTATCCACGCACCTGCACCTTACTGAGCTAATCCTCACCTGGGCTGGTGCGTGGCAGTGGAACGACCATGACCCCGAGGCCAGACCTGGATTCCACACCCCACCCTTCCAACCCCAAGCAGGACAGTGTTAGGACAGTCTCTTAAGATGCCCTGTCTTTAAACTTGGGAAGAATCATGAATCCATGGCACTCAGGCTCCATAAATGGCCGGGATTTTTCCAAGGCTGCAGAGGCTCTGAGAGGTTAAAGTTAGAAAGTTCGGTTGGAAAGATTCACATCCTGGCTTCCCAGCATCCATGCACTTTGTGGGTCAGCCTGCTGCTTCTGTGAGCCCGTTTGGATTAAACACGGCGTGATGGTTAATTTTATGTGCCGACCTGATTAGGCCATGCACTCACATATCTAGTCAGAGGTTAAGTTGGATTGTTTTCTGTGAAGGTGTTTTCTAAATGAGATTGATATTTAAATTAGCAGACTCTGAGTAAAGCAGACGATGCTTCATGATGTGGGTGGGCCTCACCCAATCAGTTGAAGGCCTTAATAGAATAAAAACTGAGCTCCTCTGAGCAAGAAGGGATGGTGTCAGCAGGTGGCCTCTGGACTGGACATGTAGCTCTTCCCTGATCTCTGACCTGCCAGCCCACCCTGCAGATTTGGACTCACCTGTCTCCATAATCGTGTTAGTCCAATTTTTAAATATAAATCTCTCTCTCTCTCTCTCTCTCTCTCTCTCTCTATATATATATATATATATATATATATATATACACACATGCCCTGTTGGTTCTCCTTCCTCTAGAGAACCCTGACTAATACACACAGGTATGAACTGTGGCATGTGGAATACGGGAAAGGGGAGGAGAAAGGCACTATCTGTGTTTCAGACCTCCTATCTGCAATAATTTGCAATCATCACATTTCATTTTCACCTCTCAGTGAATCATCCCTCAAGCAGATGCCTGGGATCAGAAGGAACAAGGCCTTCTTTTCATGCTCAGACACACACTGTTGAACATATACCTTCCAATAGCCTGTGGCAGGCAGAAGGAAGGGCCTCCCTGTGACATTCTCCAGCCTCGAGGAAAAAGAACATTCTGATTTAATGAATTTGAGTTTGACTATAATCAGATTTTCTCTCTAGCAACAGCCCCACAACACAAGCCTCCTAGCAGCTGCAAACAGCAAGCAGCCAACTCCCGGTGAAATGATTCTCACACGCAGGCCACGGGAGAGGCTGCCACTGGCCCATGAGACACCAGGGCCATACATGCAGTCACATCGAGGCCTCAGCTGTAGCCCAGAGCGAAGGGGGTGTAGGCCAGCCACTACAGGCCTTTGGTTTGTCACTTTATAGATGTTCTTGTGAAAACTTGCTTCCCCTCTGATTGGTAGATCTGAAAGGTGGTCAGATGGCCTGACCTTCAGAACCCAAAGGGCTTTATCCCAGCTCATGACCCGTGATTAAGGTTAGAGTGCTTTGTGTTCATATCTTGCTTTCCAACACATCAAAGGGCTTATCCTCATGGTCCAAATTAACAATAATGTGGCCTCCTGACTGGTCAAAAGGCTCTGTCAGTCTGAGCCTCTGCCAGACTCCCCTCCCGGATCCACAGGCCTGGCCGCCTGCCCACAAAGGTTCATGCTTTCCCTCCAAACTGTGGAGACATTCCCAGGAGGCAATGGTATCTCCTGGCCCCTGAATCTAGCTAGGGTCATGTGATAGAATTCTGGTCAACGGGATGGGGTGGAAGGATGTGTATCACTTCTACCTTGGCCATAACAGCCTCCCACATGCTCTCCCATCCCATCTACTGGCTATAAGGTGGACTTCACATGAGTGAGAAATTAACTTGTGTGAAGGCAGCCTAGTGAACACGAGAAGGTATTTGCAAATGGTATACCTGACAAGGGGTTAGTAGCCAAAATATATAAAGAACGTATACAACGACACATCAAACAAAAGAAATAATCTGATCAAAAATGGGCAGAAGACCTGAACAGACATTTTCCCAAAGACATACAGACAGCCAAGAGACACATGAAAAGATGCTCCATATCACTCATCATCAGGGAAATGCAAATCAAAACCACAGTGATATATCGTACCTGTCAGAATGGCTAGTATCAAAAAGACAGGGAATAACAAGTGTTGGCGAGGATGTGGAAAAAAAGGAACCCTCTTGCACTGTTGGTGGGAATGCAAATTGGTGCAGCCACCGTGGAAAACAGTATGGAGGTTCCTCAAAAAATTAAAAATAGAAATACCATAGATCTGGTAAGTCCACTACTGAATATTTACCAAAAGAAAATACTAATTCAAAAAGATATATGCACCCCTATGTTTACTGCAGCATTATTTACAATAGCCAAGATATGGAAGGAACCCAAGTGCCAATAAATGAATGGATAAAGAAGATGTGGTATATTTACACAGTGGAATATTACTGAGCCTAAAAAAGAATGAGATCTTACCATTTGTGACAACATGAGTGGACCTAGAGGGTATTATGCTAAGTGAAATCAGTCAGACAAAGACAAATACCATACGGTTTCACTCATATGTGGGATCTAAAAAACAAAGTGAACAAAACCAGACAGACTCTTAATTACAGAGAACAAACTGGGTGGTTGCCAGAGCGGGCGGCGGGGGGGGAGTCGGGGAGGGGAGAAATAGATTAAAAGGGATTCAGAAGGACAAACTTCTAGTTATAAAATAAGTCACGGAGATGAAAGTAAGCATAGGGAACAGAGTCCATGATGTAATAACGTTGCGTGGTGACAGACAGCAGTAGCTACACTTACCAGGGTGAGCACTGTGTAATGCACAGAACTGTCAAATCAGTAGGTTGTACACTTGAAGCTAATTTAACATTGAATGTCGATTATACTTCAATAATAAAAAAAAAATTAACTTTTAACTTTTGCTACGTTAAACCACTGCAATGTGTAGGTTTATCTGTTAGAGCAGCTACACTTCCCCTAACACAGGATTTCTGTTTTATGAATAAATAAACAAAACCCAAGGAGGTAGAATGACTTGGCCAGGGTCAAACACCCAGCACGGGGGAGGGCCGAATCCAGGATGCAGGCTGCCCATGGGACCCTCCCCACGTGACATGCCCCATCTTTTTGTCAAGCCACAGTCCAGTTAGCACTGTTTACACTGGCCATCTTCCCATCATCATCACCTAATTCAAGGTTTTTAATAAAAAATAATTCCCCATTCTATCTGCCAAGTGCCTTACTCATTTCTTAAAAATATAATTCACATGCCATTACCTATTTAAAGTACAGGTCAGTGGTTTTTAGTACGAACATAAAGTCCTGCAAACATCACCACGATCTAATTTTAGAATATGCAACAAAAATTCTACACCCATTGGCAGTCATTCCCTGATCCCCACCCCCTCCCCAGCCCCAGGCAGACACTAACATACTCTCTCCCTTGATTTAAGACATTTCATCTTAATGGAGTCATCATAGATGGCCTTTTGTGACTTGCTTCTTTCATTTAACATAACGTTTTCAAGGTTCATCCACATTGTAGCATGAATCAGGGCTTCATTCCTCTTTAGGGCTGAATAATATCCCACGGACATGTTGTTTATCCATCTGTCTGTTGATGGACATCTGGGTGGCTTTCATTTTTGGATAATTCTGCTCTGCTGCTGTGAACATGCATGTGCAAGTTTTGTGTGGATGTATGATTTCATTTCTTTTGGGTAGATACCCAGGAGTGGAATTGCTGGATTTTTTATGGTAAATGAAATTCTGAGCAACTGCTAGGCTGTTTTCTAAAGCAAGCTGTCCCATCCTACATTCCCACCAGCAGTGTCTGAGGGCTCCAACTTCTCCACATTCTTGCCAACACTGTCTATTGTCTGTCTTTTTTTTTTTTTTTTTAGCCAGCTAGTGGGTGTGATGTGGTATTTCACTGTGGTATTTCTCTGTGGTTTCTATGCCATTTCCCTAATAACTAATGATGCTGAGCATCTTTTCGTGTGCTTATTGACCATTTGTACATTTCTTTGGAGAATTATCTATTCAAATCCTTTGCCCATTTTTAAAATTGGGCTGTTTGTCTTTTTATTACTGAGTTGTAAGAGTTCTTGATACATTCTGGATGCAAATCCCTTATTAGATATATGATTTGCAAATATTTCCTCCATTTTGTGGGTTGTCTTTTTGCTCTCTTGATGGTGTTCTCTGAAGCACAAAAGTTTTTAATTTTGATGACCCCCTGTTCCCTTTTTATAAGTTCTTCCTGATGAACTAAATTACTCTGGACCTTCAATCCCAGACCAGTAGCCGCGTTCTCCCACCCTGTCTGCAGAGACCACATCCCCAAGAAGCACAAGGACAATACCACAGATACTGGGCACCCCCTCTCCTCTTGCATCATTGCAAACATCATTGGTTCCCATCATTGGGAACAAAGCTGGTCTGAAGATACAAATGACATCCATGCAATGGAATACTATGCAGCCACTAAAATCATGACGCAGATCTACAGCATGGCAGAATGTTTCAAAAACCAAGGTCAAGTATCAGGGAACAGAGCAGGATGCAAAGCACAAACCTCTTCTTAATTTCTCCCAGAATGCAAAAATTAAGTGCACATAGCTCAACAAATTTTAACACAGGTCTGTATCTGTATAACCACCACCCAGATTAAGAATACAGAATATTTCCATTACCCAGAGAGCTCTCCTGTGTCCCTTCTCGGTCCTTACCCACCTGGCCCTGACCAAAGGTAGGTACTCTTCTGACTGCCATCACCATAGATTAAATTGCTTATTCTTGAACTTCAGATACATGCATCACGTAGTACCTGGTCTTTGTGTCTTTTTTGTTGTTGTCCCATTAACGTTTCCCATATTCATCTATGTTACTGTGTGTATCAATACTGTGGTCTTTTTTAAAAAAATTATTACTGCTGTGTATTATTTTATCGTATAACTAATGCACGATGTGTTTATCCGTTCTCCTGCTGATAGGCATTAACCCTGTCTTCTCTTAAAGAAAAATATAAATATTTGAATGGAAAAAGGTATGGAAAAGAAAATGCCACAGTGTCAAACAGGGATCATCCCTGGGTAGAGCGAGGTACTCAGTCCACCACAGTCAGCCATCTGTGCGTCACTCAACAGATCTCTCCTGCTCACCTACTATGTGCCAGGCCCTGTGCCAGGGGGCCAGGAAACTCAGGCATTTCAGCACTCAACTCACCAGCCTCTGTGTGCTCCCTAACATCTACAGCAGCATTCAAAGTGTGGGATTTGGTGGATACAAATTCCAGTTCACTACTATAATCACCAGCCACATGTCATGAGTTAGTTCATTCTTTCTCCATTTACCAAATGGTTAAGTCAGGCTGCGTGTCCAGCCCTGTGCCCAGTTCTAAGGAATTAGGCCAACACGGCCCTGCCTGCCTGGGGTTCATATTCTAGAGGGAGAGATGAAAAGCCAAACTCAAGCTAATCAATAAAATAACTGTACATTGTCTACAGGGCTCCAGAGGTAAAACCCTGGGGGGCCAAAGTATTGAAACTTTTCCGTTATTTGTTTTAATGTAAATCTGAATAAACATTCACATGGTTCAAAATTTAAAATGTGTAACAAAAGTGAATAATAAAATAATAAATAATAATAAGATAATAAACCGGACCTCCCTCTCTCTCCAGCCAGTCAACTTCCTTTCCCCAGAGCAAGTAATTTAGTCATGGTATGTGTGATTTCTTCTGGAAATATTTTACATTCTATAAACTAACGTATATATACACATTCCCCCCCCCCCCAATTCAGCAGACTGTAAAGGACTGGACCCTGAAGGGTGAGGAGGAGTCAGCCCTGCAGAGGGTAGTGGGAAGAACATTCCAGAAAGAGGGACCAGCGGTGGAAAGCCCCAGAGGACGTCCAGAGCCTGTGGACATCTGGGCGAACTTCTCCATTACTCACCCCTGCGTGGGAGGATTCCTCATCTGGTGTTGGGCCATGTGCTTATCAGAGAGGAGGATGCAGCATTCATGAGACTATAGTTCACCTATAACCAGGAGCTGCCCGTGGCCAGCTTTGTCTTCCGATAGGCCTGACATCCCCAATCTGAAGTTGGCTCACCCCTAGGCAAGTAATACTCCCAATGCAATGAGCCGTATTCAGGAACAGCCCCGACAGGCTCAGGGGTCTCTGACAGATCAGTAACAATCACCCTTGTCCCGCACGCCCCCTACACCCATGGCGGCAACTCGGGAATGTCATGACCTTGAATGACTTAGCCCGCCACCGGGGAGGCGGAGAAGGGAGGGCAGGTAAATGTGCACGTGTATTTGACCTCTGGTTCTGCACATACTGCCTCCGCCCTGCCCTACGTGATCTCCACTCAGACACACACCTTAGGTCAATAGCAATAAAACAGCCACAATCTCTCGAGTCCTCACTGTTTCCCAGAACGGGTCCTACAATACAATGACCGTGAGCGATCCTCCCGAACCTCTCAAGGATCTGCCACCAGGACGCATGTCTGCAATCAAGAGTCTCACAACGCCGGCTCATTCTGAGCTCAGCCGTCCAACCAGGAGCCCTCCACCTGCTTCGGGTGTTCGGGAACACGCGGCTGACCCACGTGGTTCGGGAGCCATTTTTTACTGCTTTGCTGTGTGTTTGTGACAGACGAAGGCAAGGAAGAGCCTTGCCCTTTTACCTCTGGGTTTCATCATCTGGGCTCTGGCTTACCGATCAGTTTCATGCTATCCTTCATTGCCCTTCTTACATTTCCCGCTACTATCATTTTTCTTCCCCGATTTTGCTGTCCAGCCCCTACCCCTGTTGCGATTTTTTTGCTCCAACTCGCTTCCTCCTGGCCTGTTAGCCATCGGATCTCTGCACACCCAGAGCTCTCCCTCCCTCCTCTGCTCTTTCTTTTCCCCGTTCTGCTTAGCAATGTGTTTTCTTTCTTTCTCCCCAGCAGACCCCACACTGCAGTAACTGCACCTGATAAACTTCCCAGGGCTACATGGCACCCAGGACCATGAAGTCAGCCGGTATTTTAATTGCCACCCCTGCCCACACCTTGCACTCGTGGCCTCGTGATTAGCCGTCACCATGTCATCATGTGATCAGTAGCACTCACCCCTGCCCAGCAGCGGCTGTCTGGCGCCTTTCCTGTCACTTCCCGGGCACCTCGGGCACATGGCCCAGGCCACTGCCTGGGTGGGGCGGGAAGCATGTCCTGAGCCGCAGGGAGTTGGTCAGCCTCAGCACGCTGCCTTGGAAGGAAGGCTCCAAACCTCGTGTGGCTCCTTGCAGGGGAGACTCTGCCTACCTGCTTCTTTCTGCGTGTGTCCAGCAGTATTACTGAACGATCCCTGGTTGATGCAACATTTATGATCCCTCCTACGGGCCAGGCGGTGGTCTAGGAGACCATAAAGATGGGTATCTTACAGACGACACAGACAAAAGTCCCAGGCGCACGGCACTCATAGTCTGGTATGGAGAAGCCAACAATCCATTGCATGAATATGTAAAACGTCTACTCTGTTAGGAGGGAATAAGGGCTAAAGAGAATTTTTTTAAAAAACAGGGAAGAGGAGACAGAGATTATGGATGGAGGCAGGGCAATGGGTGGAAATGGGTGGGCAACAGGTGATTTTTATTTTCCCCAATTTATATTTAAATTAGTTCTCAATCTGAGAACTAATTTGGCAATTCCTAAATGTGGTTTTGATGGTCTCAATGGAGAGGAGGGAGCTACCAGCATCCAGGGGGGACAAGCCAGGAAGGCTGCTCAACATCCTGCAATGCACAGGGCAGCCCCCCCACGACATGGAATCCCCCAGCCAACACGTCCTCAGCACTGAGGTCGAGAAACCCTGATTTAAATACAGTGTCTAGGGAGGGCCTTACTGAGAAGGCAGCATCAGGGCAGAGACCCGAGGAAACAAGGAGCACCAGATTTACGTGATCCCACACACACGTGCCCACGCACACACAGGTGAACAGACTCTGACCAATACTGGGCACCTCACCTATGTCTTTTTGGCGAGACTCATCCTTGTGTCTAGCTCAGACCACAAACCTGAGGGGGTGGGGGTCATTTAGGATACAATAAAATAAACACAGGAATACGGAGGCATGGAGGGTCGAAGGACAGACGGAAGCAGAAGCTCTAGGAGCTCGGGGGGGAGGGGCAGGGACCCTGTCGCTCAAAACCCTCTGAGAATTTCCAAGCCCCCCAGCAAAACACCTCTAACTTAAGAAGACCTGGAAGACAGAGCAACCGAGTACAACGTGCAACCCTTGTTTGGATCCCCACGTGAGCAACAAGGGCAAAAAGCAAAACCAAAACCCGATGCTGAGGCCGCAGGGAAAGGCGCAGGCTCATGGTATCCGATAATTAACTAAAGGGTTTTGGTTTGGTTTTCAGGTGTGATGACGTTGTTGTAGTTAAATTTTAAAAAGCATTTCTCCTCTATAATATGTGTGGATAAAATGATATAATGTCTAAGATCTGCTGCAAAATAGCCCAGGCAGGCGGGCGGGTCACCGGTGACGCAAGAGTGGTCACAACTCCGTTACCGCTGAAGCGTGAAGGAGGCGGGCAGGGGGGGGGGGTCACTGTCCCGTTCTCTCTATGTTGCTGAATGCTTGAGATAGTCCATCACCGTGTTTTTAAAATAAATAGGATTTAAGGTATATAGTAGCCCTAATTTTATCGTCCCCTCTGGCAGGTGGAAGTCGGTGAGGGCATCGACCCTCCTGACCCATTCCTTCTGGTGCCATAAATACGGGGACACGGGGGGGGGGCTTGTCACAGTGCTGAGGCCCCTGCCACTGGGACCCTTCGTTCCCTTCCCGGTTGAGCAAGTCCTTCACCATGGGCTGGCTGTTCGGGCAGCCCATCTCAAGGTGGCCTCAGAATAAAATGGACTTTGTGCCATGAAGCCTTTGCCAAGTGCCCAGAAACCTCTCCCCGTCCCATGCCACGATGAACAACTTACAGACGGGGACCTCGGCCAGGCCAAAGAAGGATAACCAAGCCAAGCTATCAGACTCCTGATTAGTTTACATTCTGGCAATGCAAACATATCAGGAGCCAAAGACTTGGGTGCAAGCTCATGGCCCACCTGTGACCCCTTTGAATCATTTCAAGGAATGGCCCTTCATTTAGGTGGTCGCTGGGGCAGGGAAGTTTCTAGATAACCAAAGCTTATCTCTTCATGATCCAAACAAACTCCTTTTGATGGAAACCTCTGTAACACACTTCCCTTTGATGTTTCAAATATAAAGCAGGCAGACGCCATGGAATAGCCTTTTAGGGCCGGGCCTAGAGAAGGTTAGGCTAATTGAGAGAAGAGAAACAAAGGAAAAACTGAAATAGGGAAATGAGAGCAAAACCCAGAGAACCAGGTCGTGGCAGTCAGGCGGTCTCCCCCAAATCCAGAATGATCAATCAGTGAGTGATCATTCACCCATTCATTCAACAAACCCTGAGCATCACCTCTGCACCCAGCACTGTGTTAGACACAGGAAAAGACAGGATGAAAATGCAACATCCCTGCCCTCCAGGAGCTTGTGGTCTAAAGGCAAATAAGCCCCAGCTACAAACTCTGGTTAGCAGTAAGCTCCTAACCCCCTTGACTGGGGGTATCAAGGAGGACTCCCTGAGGAGGTGATGCCTGGTGGCCCTATGGATATGTACGTACTTCCCTGGACAGAGTTCTGGGGCAGCGTGGAACTGCCAGCATCAATAGGAGACCTTTGTATGCAGGGATCCCTTGGCCTTCCAAAGGCAAAGTGGTCTCTCTGCTCAGAGGTACTCCATCAGGACTTGGGGGAAAGAGGGTGCCAGATACTTCATGCTTCCACAGGTGTAATCTACTAGTACCCAGAGCCAGAATCAAGTCTATCAGTGGGAAGCAGTTTTGACATTTCTTGTAATCTGTTATGACAATACTTCCTGGCTGGATATGAAGATGGTCCCATCGATGCCATCTACGTATGGAAAGTTGGAAGCAAGTTTAAGAAAATTTGACTGGCAACCTCCCATGATCCTTTGTGACAACGTGCTATTCTTGCACAGAGATGGGCCACTCCAACACTGGCAGACGGAGGGAGAGAGAGAAGCAGGTAGGTGCCACCATCCCCCAATTTGCCAAAGAATGGCTCCATTCTCATCTGCTGTGGGCCACACCTTCTGGGTTTGGCTGTGTGTCCCTCCCTGATCATGGTTAGTGGTTTGCCTCAGAACATCAGCTTTATGGGAGGTGAGAAGATGTGAACTGGGTTCTGAAGGATGAATAGGAGTTCACCAGGCACCGATGCTGGAGAAGAGAATCTCCAGGAAAGAGCATGTGCAAAAAAGCACGAACAGTTTGGTTCTCCAGGAGCAGGGGACAAATACCAGATCTTGAGTGGTTTTTCTTGCACTAAGATTTGGACTTCTAGAGAACCAAATAGCTAGATCAGACTTAATTTTTATGAATGTTATTCTGGCAGCATATGGAGAGGAGACTGAACAGGAGCCATTTAGGAAGCAAGATTAATCCAGACACCAGTGCTGGGGGCTTGAATAAGGGCAGGAGCTGGGGGTGAGGTGGGAAGGGTCAGATCTGAGGAAAGAGCCGATGATTCATTCGGAGCTGACCAGGAGGCAGCAGGGAGTAAGGTGGGGCCAGGTTTACACAGGCAGCAGAGTCCAGGTTGCAGGTACCGGGCAAGATCCCACCCCACGGCAGAGTCGAGAGCCGACTTCCAAGGCGTTTCCCACCTGGGCACTGTCAGGATTACTGTCCTGAGCAGAGGCCAGGACAGGGCCCCGAGAGGAACAGCAGCAGCAATTTCTGCTTCCTCTTTGCTTCAAGTCCTCTCTTCAGCAGGTCTGGCCTGTTCTTTGCTGGAGCAGGAGTGCAGCCGTCAAGATGCCAGGCCGGCAGAGGGATCAGCCATGATGGAGCCCACCCACGGCCCTGGTGTACACAGGACAGCACAGGACCAGGAGAGGGACAACAACCCACCCAAGGTCACCCCAAGGTCCCAGAGCGGAGCTGAGCTGCAGCAATGCTTGAGGCTTCGGCTCCAGGGCTGTTTTCTGTTGCAGGATGCTATGGCTTTCTGAGTTTGATTTTGACCTGGGTGGAGAATCAAGCCCTAACACCAGCCATCCTTCATGGGTACCTGAAACTATACCCATTCGAATCACTCCTTCAGAGCACTGAATTCTCTCCAGGAAATGAGAGCATGAAATTCAAGTGTGTGTATGTGTGTGTGAGAGAGAGACACACACAGAGAGAGAGAGAGAGAGAGAGAATGAATCAGCCCGGGAAGGCAGGGCCCACGTCAGAATGCTGGGGCTGCTGGGAGACAGGAAGACTTCTGTGCTGTTGACACAGTGCCTGGTAAACACGGAGTGAGCTGTAGAATGTGCCTTCCTCCTCTGGAGACATACGACAGGACCCACGAAGTCCAACAGAGGGAAAGATTAACAACGACCGGACGAACTGGGAAGGTCTTTCGGAAGAAGGCACATCTGCGCCGGGTACGCAACAGGACGAGATGGGGGGGGGGGGGGCCGCGGAGGAGGGGTGGGCAGGTGGAATGTCAGGGAGAGCGCACAGGTGACCGTGTTCCCGAATGGATGCAGAGACGATCGCTGGGCTCTGCACGTAAGGCATAGGCTCCATCCGTGCCCACAGCGGGCACTGCTAATGGACCACGGCCGCCTTCCCACCCATCCCGGACTTGACCTCCAAATTCTTTTTTGCCAAGTGCTCCAGACGGCACTAACAGTCGAGCCACGTGGGACCACGTGATCAAGTCTCGCAAGCTCTCCGATCTGCGGGAGGAGGAGGAGAGAAGACGAGGCAGGCCCGGGTGCTAAGGGCCAGGCTGAGAAACTTCTTCCTCCGGCTGTTTGGTGATATTCAGAAACTATCATTCATTGGTTTAAGTGTGGCCACGCTTTTTAAAAGAGTCCTTATCTCCTAAAGAAACATACTAAAATATTTATGGATAGAACAGTGCAATGTCTGCAATTCACTTTAAAATACTAAGTCCCACGGGCGCCTGGGTGGCTCAGTCGGCTAAGCATCTGGCCTTCGGCTCAGGTCATGATCCCAGGGTCCTGGGACCGAGCCCCACGTCGGGCTCCCTGCTCAGCAGTGAGTCTGTTCCTCCCTTTTCCTCTGCCTCTCCCCCTGCTTGTGCTCCCTCTCTCTAATAAATAAAAATATAAAAAATATAAAAAAATAAAATACTAAGTCCCAGAGAGGGAGGCGGGAGAATCGAGAGGGGGAAAAGGTGTCTGTCACATGGGTAATATCCATGTCAGAGCATTATTTGTCTATAAAAAAGGAATGAAGTGCTGACCCACCCTACAACATGGATGAACCCAGACAACATCCCGCAAAATGAAAAAAGCCAGACACAAAAGGCCACATATTGTATGATTCCGTTTAAATGAAGTATCCAGAACAGGTAATCCATAGAGACGGAAAGCAGATTGGTGCTTACTGGGATTGGGGTTGGGGGAGGCACGGGGACAAACTGCTACCGGGCGTGGGGATCTCCTTTTTGGAACTAGAGAGAGGTGACAGATGGACAACACTTTGAACATGTTAAATGCCACTGATTTGTAGACTTTAAGATTTATTTATTTATTTGAGAGAGAGCACAGGCACGTGAGCAGGGGGAGGGGCAAAGGGAGGGAGAGAGAGAAACCCAAGCAGACTCCACACTGAGCATGGAGTCCAAAACGGGGTCTCAACTCCACGACCCTGAGATCATGACCTGAGCCGAAACCAAGAGTCAGACCCTTAACCAACTGAGCCACCCAGGCGCCCCTGATTTGTACACTTTAAAGTGGTTGATTTATGCACTTTGTTTAAAAAAAGGGTTTGCCCCAAAATAAAAAGTTGCTTTCCCAAATAAAAAAAATCATAATAAAATAAAATATGCAGGAGCCAAATGTGTGAAGATGAAGAGTCTGGAGGGGAAGGACCCCTTTCTCCTCTAGGTACCTCCTCCAGGCGGCCCAGGAACAGGGGTGCAGAGAAACAAGGCGGGGAAGCCCACCTGGATGTCGCAGGAGTCACAGGAGCAGGTGCGTGGCAAGAGCATGGCTCTCTGAACACCACCAGCTACCGAGGCCGTAGTTATTATCCTCATCAGTATGACCATCCTCCTAGCCACCTGCTAGGCTCTGACCTGACCGAGCTCTGGGGTCAAATTCAGAATTTCTTCCTCCCCCAAAGAACCAGGACAATTAAAAGAGAAACGGCCGTGGCAAAGGCTTTAACTGGCTGGAGCAGAACCAGAGTGACGAAGGTGTCCCTGGTTACTGATGAAACATTCCCAAGTTGAGCGGGAGGCGTGGCGCTTTCCTGTCTGCCTGGGGCTTGGCTCGCCATCCAGGAAACCACCTGCTGCAGGCCCATGTTCAGCGGGAGCCCAGCAGCCTAGCAATGGCTCTGTAAACAGATTCCTCTTCCTGCCCACACCAATCTGCATGCTACAGCTCCTTCCCTTCTCAGAGCTGCCTGACAACTAGGACTGTGGGCTGCCCACGCCAGAAACACAAAACCCGGCCACCCACGTCCTCCCTGGAAATGTCACTGGCCAGAGTAGCCGCCTCTCATCCCCAGAGGCTCCTGGTTACAGGCACGGCCAGGGCTGATCACTTTTGCAAATAAACATCAACCCAACCAGAATGTGGGCGAGGGAGGGGCGAGGCAGCCCTGGTGAATCCAGTGGGAGGGGAGGGGAGGGGAACACGAGGGGCTATCACCCGTCTGCAAAGCAATCTGGTCTCTGTCCGGAGCCCCAGACATCAATTCCCATAGCCTGTGACCCAGTATGTCCGCCTCTTGGTGTCTGTCCTGAAAGGTCATCAGAAATGGGGATGAGAGGCAATGTGCAGGGAAATGCATCATCACAGGATCTATAGGAAGGAATGGAAAAGCAGAGAACTGAATTGTAGACAGTGGCTAAAGACATCCTAAGGAGAATTCTCCCGTAGCCACAGGACGATGTTCCCCCGACATTTCAGACCTGGGAAAATTCTGAGAGCCTAATATAACATGAAAAAGAGTAGCGTCCAAAATTGTACATGCGACCGACTGAAATCGCGAATGGTGACTAGGAGCATTTATAGTGAGCTCACTGGGTGCCCGTGCCTGGGGCTGGGCTGCGTTTGGCCTTGCCGCAAGCCTGTGAGAAAGGTCCAACCTCCGGCCCATTTCACAGATGAAGGGGTGGAGGCATGGAGAGAATACGTCATTAGCTCGACAGCACTAGGCCCCAAGATCACTAAGCAGTGACTTCGGAACGAGTTTGCAGGTCCAGAATACAGCACGTGATGACATTTATGTTAAAGCCATTAACACTTTTAAAGGAAAAACACAGCCTGAAGAGTCAATGTATCAAAACATTAATGGTCGTCCTCTCTGGGTGGTGCCATGTGAGATGGTTTTTATTTTCAAAGTTCTTTATATGTTGGGTATTTTCCATATTTTATCCAGTGCACAAGGACTACTTTTAAAACCAGAAACCATGCTATTTTTATAAGGCTCCAGAGATTTCATAACCTTCCCTAGAATGGTTTAAATAACAACAACACAAACAAAGACCAGTAACGCGAGGAGATCTGCCCTCCCAGGGCTCCCCCTACCCCCTACCCCTGGGCAGGAGGAGCAATAACCGTACTGTCTTACACATTGATTTTCCGTCCTGGGAGACTGTGCCCTTGACTTTAAATAGCTTCAGGTCAAGAGCCTGAGAACAGCTCTCCCCTTCCGCCTTTTCAGGGAGTACGGGGGACCCTCTGCGCCTGCTCTCTGGATTCCCGGGCTGGTGGCAGGGCAGGAGGTGGGGGTCATCGAGCTTGTGTCCTCCACTAAAAACACCAGCTTTCCCAGGAGCCAGGATTTTCTCTGGGAGCTAGAGAGAAACCATCAAGGATTAACACAAGAGAGCTTGGGAGGGCAAGATAAGGCTGGGAAAGGAGAGGCCTGTGGGGGCACAGGATACAGTGGGGGCGTGGGGAACAGGAGGTCCGGAGTCTGTGCACCTCCAAGGACATGGTTAATTCCACCCCAGCGCCCCCAGCCAGCCATTGAACGTGATCCGACAGGGGCAAGCAAGCAGCAGGAAGAGGGGCAGGTAAGTGACACACAGAGCAGAAGGCAGTTTTGCACGTAGCCTTTCATGGCTATGAGAATGAGCATAAGTGTATTTGAGAGATGATCAAAATAAACAAATACGTAACATGACAATAATGACGTCACAGTGAATGCCCTGGAAGATACTTTCCTTCCTCTACCCCTACCCTATACTCCCACGTTTTCTCTAATTTGTCTTTAAATCAAATCAAACAAACATACATGTTTCTGAAGCCCTCCTAGGAAGTCTGCCAGGCTCCAGTCTTCACTGTCCTCTTTGGACCCGAGGCCAGGAGCAGGTTCCAGTGGGTTCTGAGTGCCTGACCTTGCAGGCAGGAGGAAACCATACAAACCCCAGCACCAGCGCACAAGGGCAGAACCAAGCTGGTGCGCTGTCCCCGACGGGGCCCCGTCTGGTTTGTGAAATGAAGAAATAAATCTGTGGCAACAACAAATCGCCTGGCTGAGCTTTCCCTGTGAGGCTGAGAGTGGGCTCCAGGCCCCTCCCTCCCTCCCTGGGCCCATGAGACCAACCTACAGGCTCTAGAAACCGGGCCTGGTGTCGGAAATGGCTAGAAAGGAGGCAGTGGAAAGAGAGAAAGGAAAAAGCCCACTCCCTCCTCGGTCTCTCCCCCAAAGCCGCAGCTACAGCTTGCAGGATGCAGGCAGGGAAGGAGCCAGTCCCTGCCGGGCTGGGGGGTGGGCGTGGGCCACAGACCAGAAAGCGGGTGCTGTCCGCACCCTGCGTGGAAAGAGGGATGGGATGCTGAGGGGCTCGGGGGAGGCAACTCTCCAGGCAACCCCTTCCCCAAATGGCCAGGAGAGTGGTCAGCCTGCCTGCTGAAGAACTGAAAATGAACAGGCAGGAGTCACCCATATTTCTAGAGGTATCTGCTAAGCAAATGTTCCAGGCCCCGGACTAGGCTCGCGTGATAAGCAAGATGCATGGCCCCCTGCTTGCCATGGGGAAGCAGGTATGAATCAAGAAACCCAACCACGGAATTACTGTGATGGTTGCAATAAAGGAGAAGAAAGCTAGGCTCCTGGGGATGAAAGCCCAGCACGCCTCTGGAAGGAGAAGGGCTGGGGTGCTTGGCTGGCATGCACGGGGTGGGCCCTGCACCAAGCCAGCGCTCAGGGACCTATGGGAAGTTGACGCAAGCCTACCAGCTTTTGGACGGAAGGAAGGATCGGGAGAGCAGAAAGAGCCTGGAGACAGACCTGCATCCACGTCCCAGCTCCCTCTCCCTCACCAGTCCCCTCCGAGCAGTGTGAGCTTCTAAGTTACTTCATGGTCTATAAAAACACACAGAAAGACACTCATTTTCAAGTGCCCTGTTGAGGAGGAGAATGTAAGCCCCTGTAGGGCTCAGTCTCCACTTGCACAGTCCCTCCCACCAATTCACCCCCCGTCCGGGAGGCCGATCCCTCCCTAGGCCGCATCACTGGGCACCCTCATCCTCTGGCCACCCACTGGGCTTCAGCCCATGGGCGATGCTGGCAGGACCGCTGGGCAGAGGGGGCAGAGGATTGATCCCACTGCCACCACCCTCACCTCCCCAGCTGTGGTTTTGACCAGGGCTGCATTCAACCACCTTGGCCCCTAGTTCCTGCCAGGGGACCCCTCACCCCCTCTCTGTGCCCGCAATGACTCCCCGCTGCTATGAGCTCCCCTCCCCTCCCAGTGCTGCACGCTCCCCGCAGGGGCCCTCCTCCTGCCCCCGCCTCGGAAACAGCCCTTCTTCCAACCCTGCACTCACTTCTGTGAGTCCCCTGCTGGGCTCCTGCCTGATCAAGCCCTGTGACAAGCTCCATCCATCTGGTCATGATGGGAGGGTGGAGGACGTGGTGGGGGCGGGAATGTGTTCAGGCTGCAAGGCTCTCAAGCTGGTTAGTTCAGTCTCATGTAAGGAGTTGGTAGCTGGAAAGGCTAAGCAGGAGGCTACAATTCGTTCTGAGGTCAGAGCTATCTTGACAAACACTGCAGTCCTGCAGGCCGGCACTGGGCCAGGCGCTGAAGACGGGTGGGTGACTAAGAACTTTATTCCTGAGAAACGGCCCAGCAGAGGCAACACACGGGTAAACAAATGTTCGGTGCACAATGGGCTAAGTGTGAGCAGAGCCGGGGACTGCAAGGGGCGGGGCTGTTAGTCTGCATTGGGGTGGTATCAGGAGAGGCTTCTCGGAAGTGACACTGGGCTGGGCCTCTTTGAATGTGTAGGAGTTTGCGGGGCTGAAGGAACACTCAAGGCAGAGGGGAAAACGTGAGCAAAGACAAGGAGAGGAGAGGCCTGGGGGGGGGGGACAAAAGTCAGTTTCTCGCGTTGCCCAAAGGACCAGGTCACTGAAAGTGACAGCTGGCCACAACAGAAGAGCAACCCACAAACGAATCCTTGCCCCAGGACCTTTGCACTTGCTGTTTCCTCTTTCCAAAGTACTTTTCACTAAAAAAAATTTGTATAACTGCTACTTCTCATTGTTGAGTAGGTGGAGATGGAGACAAAGAAAGTGCGAGCTGGGTGGATGTGTCTGCGGGGAAGGCAGGGCTGGGAAGCCCGTCTGGGTGCCGCCCATGCACCAGGCAGAAGGCTTGGAAGCTCATTCTTTAAAAACTGGTTTTCTTATTAGTAAAACTCAACATATTGTTCGTAGAAAAATTAGGGACTACGCAAAGCCAAGAGAGGAAAACATCAGACGCCCACTGGTCTGCCACGGGGAGAGAGCCTCTGTCCCCAGCCTGGGGTCCAGCCAGGGGCTTTTCAAGGCAGCAATCTGTTCCCCTCCCCTCTGCTGCGTGCACGAGTCACAGAGAAAAGGCACCTGCGGCAATCAGATGTGACCATGAGCGGCTCGGGCCCCTCCTCCCACCGCAACCACCGGGGCGCTGACCACCCCTCCCCCAAGCACAGCAGCCTTGTTCAGAGGCAGGACAGGGGGTTCCTTCCACTCCCAAGGAAGAGGGCATGACAGGTGCTGACATGGAAGGGGGGCTGCCCTGCAGAGCAGACCCTCAGCCGGGGTGAGTGGAGGCCAGAGAGCCTGTGAAGGCCACGGTCAAGACGGGTCAAGGGGCAGACAGGTGCCAGGCACTTCCTGAGTGGATATGTCCAGTCTCCTCAAGCAGGCCTGGCGTCAGGCCCATGATACGGGGAAAAACAAAGCAGAAGCTCAGAGAGGTTACACAGCTGGGATTCACATCACCCTGTAAACTCAGGGTCAACGGCAGTCCCCCGCCCCCCAGCCCTGCACGTGCAGGACTTATTCTGAAGACCCAACAGTTCAATGGCAAATGGAATAAATCACCATGACCTCATCTAGATCATTCCCGATGGACACAGCCCACCCTCCACCTTCAGCTGCATTTCCCTCTGCCTGGCATGGTCCCCTCCCCTCCACCAGCCCATCTCTACTGCACTGCTGTGCTTTCAAGGGGGCATAAATTTCGGGGAGCCCATGTTCCCCTGTAACATGTCTGCCCATCCTGCCCCACCGTCCTGCCCCACGGCGCACAGTCAGTCAGTCCCTGCACGGAGCCATGGGTACCTGCGGTTCAGCGAGGGAGCCCAGGCTCTGCCCCATGCTGCCTGGGCTAAAATCTCAGCCTGCCTCTCACGGATCATCCTACCTCGGGCAGGTCTCCGATCCTCTCAGTGTCTCGGGCTAAACAGGAACGACAAAAGCATCACTCCAGCTCAGCGAAGGGCACCAAAGGGCACCGAGCTCTGGGCGCTACAGAGGAAAGCTCGCGGTGAAACCAGAAGCTAGGAGCTTGGTCCTGCGGAACTATTAGAGTTAACTGCTGGGTAAATAGGTTTGGATGGCTGGATTTTGGGTATCTTCAAAGTGTGTGCTCTCTGTAGGGTATTCCCTGAGGTGTGCCCTTCGTGACCAGAGGCCACTTAGAGAAAACACAGTGGGAGTAGTAAACGCGGTTACCATGGGGAAACTGAGTGCCCCGGGGGGGTATTATAATCATCTTGTTTAATTCCCATAACAAGCAAGAGCAGAAGGACTTGTGCTCACTTTACAGAAGGAAAATAAGACCTAAAGAGCTCTGACACTGGCCCAGGGCCCCACAGCAAAACCACGGCAGAGCTGGGAGCTGCGGTGGAAACCAGGGGTTGCCTTTTCCATCCCAAATATCCATTCTCTCTTCTCTCTGTAGAACTAGAGCCCCATTCTTAGGTGGGCACCACAGGTTCTACTTCCCGGCCTGCCTCAAAGTTCACTGCAACTATGTGACCAAGTGCTGGCCAATGAGATGTCAGCAGAAATGCCAAGAGATAGCTTCTTGAAACTTCTGCTAACAGATCTAGCACTCACCCCTTGCTTGACTCTTATTTATTGTCCCTCCCTCCACCCTGCTGCCTGAAACACTAAAGGTAATGGCTGGAGCTCTAGCAGCCACACCGGATCATGAGACCAAGAGCTAGACCAAGAGATGGCAGTGTGGTGAGCTAGAGGAAGCCTGGGTCCCTCAGATTTTGTGGTGCACAGCTGCCCTACCAGCTCTGGACTGCCTGTGCAGAAATGCACACCTGTTTATGACACTATTATCTGGGGCTCTCTGTAATGCACAGCCAAACCTAATGAAGACTGATCCAGGATCACCCCTCAGTCGGCCCTTCTTGGAGGTGGAGAAGGCAAAGGCAGGCCGGTTACTGTGCTCCCAGGGAGGGCTCTGGGCTTGGTGCCTGCTGGGGGCCAGAGTGAAAGGGTGGTTGCCATGGGGGCACCTGGGTGGCTCAGTTGGTTAAGCGACTGCCTTCGGCTCAGGTCATGATCCTGGAGTCCCGGGATCGAGTCCCACATCAGGCTCCCTGCTCAGCAGGGAGTCTGCTTCTCCCTCTGACCCTCTTCCCTCTCATGCTCTCTGTCTCTCATTCTCTCTTTCTCAAATAAATAAATAAAATCTTTAAAAAAAAAGAAAGGGTGGTTGCCAGACTCCCACCTGTGGCTCTCCCTGCAGGTCTCACTTTACTAGGCTTGAAAGAAGTCTGCAAAGTCTCATTTACAAGGGAAATCTATGCCCGGGGCTCAGTGGGGTTCCCGTGGCTTTTACGAGGAAGAGATTTCAAAGATCAGTTTAGAAAGTGCTGACTTACATCAATGGTCCCAGGACCAAGAAAGGCCACTTTTGTGCAATGTCCCGTTTCAACAGACACACCAGCATCCTGAAAACAACTGCGATAAAGAGACTCTCTGCTTGTTAGTGGTCTCTCTCTCTCTCTCCCTCCCCCCACTTTTAAAGTCAGATTTATGGAGGCCCGACTTACATATAGTAAAAGTCACCCTTTCTTGTATACAGTTCTATGAGTTGTGATGAATAAAATTGAGTAACCACCACATTCAAGATACAGAATAGTGTATCCCCCCAAAAAGTTCCTTTGTGCCCCCACTGTAGTCAATTCCCTTCCCCACTCCTCGGCCCCTGACAACCATAGGTCCGTTTTTTTTGTCCTATAATTTCGGCTTTTCCAGAAAGTTCTATAAACGGAATCCCATGTAGAGCCTTCAGAATCTGGCTTCCCCCACTTAGCACGTTTGGGCGATCCACCCTGGGTCGTATGTCCTTTCTCATGGCTGAGCAGGACTCCTTTGTGGGAAGCACCACGGTCTGGGTAGCCGTTCACCAGCCCGGGGACATGTGGCTTGTTTCCACTTTTTGACTACTGGGAATAGAGCACACACAACAATGTGGGAATATAGAGAGAGAGAGTGTTGTGTGTGTAAACATGTTTCCATTTCTCCTGGGAAATACCCAGAAGGGGAATGACGGAGGCGAACTGGAGTGTGTGTATCGCTTTATAAGAAACCACCGAACTCTTCCGAAGGAGCGGCACCATCCTGCATGCCTGCGAGCAGTGAGGGCATTCCGGGTGCTCCCCGCCTCACCAGCCCTTGCTGAGAACTACCGGAAAGTCAGAGTGTTGTAGACGCCAGTGGTCATCCCTGCCCCAGCCCACCTGACCACCACCACCACCATGTCCAGCTCCTGACTGAGACCCGCCCGCAGCTCACTCTCCTCTCCCACTAACCGCCCCCCAACAGGTTTGGTACCCCAGCTAACCACAGAGCACGAAGCCTGCCTCTCTCTTGTCATCATGGACAGAAAGACCTGCCTGAGGGAGAACTAGCTGATGGATGCCGTTCAGCCTGCACCAGGCAGCACCCCCCTGCTGCATCACGGGAGCCCCCCTCTAGCCATCAGGACCTTCTCCTGCCATCTTGTCCGCCAGCCCTGGAGTCAGGCTGGGCCACGGAATCAGAGATTGCTCACGGGGCCACACGGCTGCCGGCCCAGGAGCCCCCGAAAAGGGAGGGTCACTCGTGCAAAGAGATGGTAACCTCGGCGAAAGCAATGTGACTCCCCCACTTGTCAGCCCCCTCCCCAAAAACACACCATCTGTATGAGGGAGAAAGAAGCCTTCCACCCAGGCTAAGGAGATCTTGGGCCTGAACACTGGGCCAAGTGTAAACCGGGAGGATCCCTGGTGAGCAGGCACTGTTCCACTCAAAAAGGTACATTTAAGGGGTACTTGGGTGGGCTCAGGCGGATGAGTGTCCGACTCGTGATTTCAGCTCAGGTTACGATCTCAGGGTCATGAGATCCAGCCCTGCATTGGGGTCCGTGCTCAGCGGGGAGTCTGCTTGAGGTTCTCTCTCTCCCTCTGCCCCTCCTCCCCCTTGTGCTCACGTGCGTGCTCTCTCTCTCAAATAAATAAATAAATGTTTAAAAAATAAAAGGTGCATTTATACCTGCAGGGAGGGGCAGCAGGCTTGGCGCAGGCTAACATAAAATGGAACAGGATACACACAGAGAAGCATATCCGACCTAACCCCCCTGCCCTGTGACTTAGGTGTCATCATCCTCACTTCGCAGAAGAGGAAAGAGAGCCCAGAGACACCCAATAACCTGCTCGGGTCACACAGCCCGAGTGGCCAGTTTGCAAGTCCATCTCAGCTTTCCCGACTCCAACATATCTTTGGAAGGAAGCTTATTTTAAAAGCTCCTATGTTACCACCAGGTTCCAGGTTATTTTAATGCCTCATAAAAAGCCTTCCAGCCCCTTCTAGAATTCATTCATTCATTCATGCAAATGTTTATTGAGTGCCCTCTATGTGCCAGATTGCTGTTCCAGACACTTGGGACACATCCATGAACGAACTAGACCAAATCCTGCCTTGGCAGAACTTACGGTCTAATGAGCCAGTGGGTGGAGCCCCCTGGGAGACCTGGGCTGCCTGGGGTCCTCCCCGTGGTTCCCCCTTTGGGTTCTCTCCCAACCCAAAGAGGCTCGCCCAAGTCAGGAGTGAGCAGCCAGGGAAACCCAGAGCCCACAGAGAATATTCTGGATTTCCTGGTGCCAGCCCCCACTGAGATCCACATCAGAGGGGAGTTGCTCTGAAAGCGGGAGCGAGAGTGCTCCCTGAGCCAATGCCATTCCATGCATTTGTTCCGGTGTTTGCTGAGCACCCACTCTGCACCAGGCACTGGGGACAAAGGGGGCCACAACAGAGCCCCTCACCGGGGGGACTCACACCTCACAGAGCAGAGCTGTCAAGACTCGTTAGGGGGCAGAGGGCTAAATGCTGGGGTGCTGGAAACAGGAGGTGGAGAATCAAGGAAGGCTGCCTAGAGGTGGTGAGCGGCAAAGGCAGACAGACAGGGCATGGAGGGAGCGACATTCCTCACCCAGGCTTCGTGGGACCCTCTCTCCGGCACTGTGAGGAAGACAGGCCAAGCAGTTCAAACCTCCTTCTCAGCTGAGAAGACCGAGACCGGGAGGCCGGTCAGGGTCTGGTGGCTCCTCGGCAGCCTAGAACCAACAGCTGCTGGTTCTAGAAGGGCTGCTGTGCATTGGGTCTGGTTACACGCACGGCGGGCATCAGCACCACAGTTCTGACCGGGCTAGGAGAATTTCCCCCATTTCTTGTGAAAAGGGGCCTTGTGCAAAGTCAGGGGAGGAGCCAAGATTCAAGGCCTGGCTTCACGAGGGTGGCGGCCCAACACCCAGCATGGCCATCCCACAGACCTGGGTCTCCCCCTGCCCTGCCCGGGCCCGTCAGGACTCAGCTCCCACACCAAGTCCCGCGGGCAGGAAGGGGCAGGAGGGGGCTTAACGCCCCCCCTCGAGGTCCGAGGTCCTGCCCATCCACTTCTGGGTGGGAGATAGGTCCCCAGAGCTGGCAGTCCTGGGCAGCCTGCCCTGGCCACTCTTCTCTAGGACAGCGGACCAAAGCCCAGGGACCCTTCCCTCCCACCCCGTGAAGCCAATGAGCAGAACTTGGACTGGGAAGGGAGAAAAGGGAAGGAGCACGCCGATCTCAACTCCCAGCGGCGCTGGACCAGGACGCCGCTGCTGGGCTGGCCTGTGTCCTTCCCGAGGCGGAGCTCACCCCTCCGCTGGGGGCTGATGCATGCAGGTACTTAGTGCGAATCATATTTTGTGAGCCTCAGTTTCTTCCTCTGGAAAATGGGGGAGATGACAAAAGTAGCCCTCTCCCAGGATAGTTGTGATATGCAGGTAATCTGTTCCCAAGTGCCTGGCAAGTTCTTGCAAGCACTGAAAACAGCCTTAGCCAGGAACAGAGGGGGTGAATGTGCCCAGGGGTCATCGATCCATCTTGAGGGATCAGTAGTACCTGGGGACCGGCTAGGCATGCAAATTCTCGGCCCCAACCAGACCTACTCGGGTGGGGCCGGACAGCTGTGGTTCAGCAAGCCCTCCAGGCAATTCTGATGGGCCTAAGGCAGGGTTCCTCAGCCCCAGCGGGGTGCACATTCTGGGCTGGGTCATTCTCGGTGCTGGAGGCCATCCTGTGCATCGTAGGATGTTGACGGCATCCCTGGGCTCCCCCCACCAGATGCCAGGAGCATCCTGGCAGCTGTGAGAACCAGAAATGTCTCCAGACCTTGTCAGATGTCTCCTGGGGGCAAAATTGCCCTGCGCTGAGGACAAGGGACCTCAGGTTTGAGAACCGCTGTTCTCCAGAGCACGAGGCAGATGCCCTCCCTCCAGGAACTTCCAGGGGAACTGATCTGAGGAGCGGTTCAGGATTCGGCCCAGGCCGCCGGGCTCTGTGCTGTGATCCTCCTTACTCCACAGCACTGCCTGGCCCTCGCTGACCATCTCCCCTCCTTTCCTCTCCCCTCTGGACACCCCGCTTCCTCAACTGACCCGTGAGGCTCCGTCCATGCGGGCCACCCTGGGGGAGTTGTTTTCATGCCCGGCTCTCCCGGGACCACCCTGAATCACTCCCCGCCGCGACCTCCGCCAGCTGGGGAGGGGCTGGGAGGAGCCCAAGATTCAGTTAGACTGCTCTGTTTCATCTTTATTCCTGGCTCCCACTCGCTCACTTGTGACATGGAAAAGCACAGAGCAGGGCTCAAAGGGGCAATGGATACAAGTGTGGAAATAGGGACGCAGGAAAAAGACCGGAGGGACGATACAGAAATCTGGGTGGCGGAAGTGTGAGGGTGGGGGCCCCAAAATGTGGTTACAGGACTTGTATGACCACGTGAAAACAAAACCAGCAATTGCTACAGACTAGTACCCCAGGGGACACCCCTGCAGACCACACCACCCTGCAGTGCCAAGGGCTTCCCGTGCAGTATGGGTAAGGCAAAGCACTGCCTTCCTCCAAGTACAGACAAGGAAACGGGCCAGGGGGGTCAGGGGGCTCGCTCTGGAATCGGCGGCTTTCACGGCCTACAAGGGCTCTGTTTTCAGACAGAACACTCTCTAAGGGCAGGTGAGCCTTCCCTCCCTTCTGCCCTGCCCTTTGTTCTACCCGGCCCCTCGTCACTGCCACCAGCCAGGATGGCCCCACCAGCCCCGTGAATCACCGTTTTAACTCTGTGACCCCAGGGTCTCTAGATCTGAGCCCAGGTGAGGGAACAGATGGACCAGTGAGGGACCTAAGGCCACTAGAGACAGGATTATGGGCGGGTACTTGACCCATTTGCTCAGAGGCCTCTCTCTGATTTCTCTGCGCCAGGTGCACAACGTCAAAGCTAGGCCTCCAACCCACGGGCCTGGCCTCCAGGACACAAGACAGGACAGCACCACCCTATTTGCCCTGCGTGCAGGGGCGGCTCATCTGCCTCTGTAGCATTCCATCACCTGCTGCCTGTCATGAGGGTGACAAGTGTCAGCTACAGAAGGCCCCTACTAGGTGTGGGGGCCTGATGGATATCCTTGTAGCTGAACAACCCCACGAGGAGGGCAAGAGTCACTTCCAGTTTATAGACGAGGCATTTGAGACTCAGAAAGGTGGACTGACTTGTCCAGGGTGGCAGGTGATGCTGATGGAGGAGTCCCCCCGGAGAGTCTCAGGGACACACATGGGGCAAGTAATTCAGAAGGGGGCTTGGGGCTCAAGGACATTGCACAGGAAGAGGAGAAATGCAGATGGAAGCGTTAAAAGGTCCTTAGAAATCACAGTCTCACCGAAGTCTTGCTGAGTCAAAATACAATGCGAGCCACACGGGTTATGCTGCAAATTTCTAGTAGCCATATTGTAGGAAGTCAGGTGACGCGGGTGAAATTCACTTTAACAATGTACCTTATTCAACCGACTATATCCAAAGCATTTTCATTTCAACGTGTAAGCAATGTTTAAAGACCACTAATGAGATGTTTACATCCTTTGTTCGTGGCGGGTCTTCAAATGTGGCGCAGGCTTCCCACTCCTAGCACATCTCAACCTGGATTAGACACAAGTCCCCGGGAGCCTCAGGTGAGTGGTGGCGACCACAGAGGACAGCGCACATCGAGGTGCTCAGGGTCCACTGCAGATACTGAGGTCAAAACGGGGGACTCAATGCAGCCAGAGGCACAGGCTCGTAAACCACACTGTACACTCAGCTTTGGTGAGGGACTGGTGTGGCTTAGTGGAAAGAGCACAGGTTTTGGAGCAAGAAATATCCAAAGCCAATTTCTGAACCTGCAACTCTAACCAGCTGTGTGACCACGAACTGTGTACTGGACCTCTCTGAGCCTCAATATCCTATATAAAAAAACGAGCACTTCCCCTCCTCACACAGTTTATGGAGAATTAAATATAAAATATCCAACAGAGTTCTTGGCACACAGTAAGAAGTCAATACGGGGACATAATGTGACATAGACGGTGACTGTACGGCCATCACCATCTACATTTTAATCCTCCCCAACACGGAAAAATGGTGCTTGAACAGAGCCGCCCCTCCTGGCTGGGGGACAGATCTGTGTGGCCTGGGACAGGGGCAGAAAGAGGAAATGAGATGACATGGGGAGAGGAGAGGACACACCCCCAGGGCACTAGACCCTCAGGGCTCACTGCGCCCCAAAGCACACCGAGGAATAAGACAAAAGCCACCCCAGCTCCGTGGCCCAAAGCCAACTGGTGCACTGTCAGTGGTGGGGAGCAGGTCTTCAGAGCTAAGCCTATTGAAAGGAAGTGAATCACAGACCTTTTGATCCCTCTGATAATGGCCCAAAGGCCCATGAACTTCGTGGTGTGTTAAAAATCCAGAGGCTCCACCTCCAACTCCAAAGACACGCCCATCTTCACCCAGGGCGGGGCTCAAGGGCTCTGCAGAACAAGTGCTCGGATCCAACACAGCCCCTATGGCAATCTTTGTGGGCCCCGGTCAGGGTCAGTAGACCTGCGTCTTTGAGCCATGCTCCTGCCCACCTCAGCCTCTGGATGAGTTGACCCCTCGGCATGGAATGTTCCTCTCCCCCTTCCATCTGGCTAATTTCCATTTATTCTTCTCATCTCAACTGAAAATGTCACCTCGTCCCAAAAGTCCTTCATGGCGCCTATACAAGGCTCCCTTGTTAGACACTCACAGTAGTTCCCCATCACGGTCATTGTTATATCCCAATGGGACCATGGGGACTGACTACCTGCCACCAAACAGAGGCATGCCTGGATCTCCCTGGTGCCTGGGAGGGTGCCTGACACCAAGCAGACACTCCGTAACTACCTGCTGGATGTTGTCCTTGCATGAAGTTAACTCAGGAACCAGAAGGGCTCCACTTGGTCTGACATGGAGAGAAAACAGGCAATATTTTAGAAAACAGAAATAAAAATTGCAGCTTCTGCACCTGATGCAATAAGTAATTTTCCATGGAATAATCCAAAAGGGTCATGCATTATTGCACCACTCTGCTGGATTCTTCCGACAGCTGGAGAGTACTTGGTTATAATGGACACAATTCACAGAATGACTATTACATCAACTATTGATTTCCCAAGAGCCCCAGAGCCGGAGCTTCATATCAAAGAGTCTTTTGAGTGAGGGGCACATGTAGTTATGACTCTTGTGTGTACACAAGTGGAGACAGCTCTGGAGAAGTACAGTTTCCCCCTTCATTTGCATCCATAGTGCCCTATTAGTCTCAAATGGGTGGGTACCACTCCCAGGGAGAAATGTGGAGGGAGATTTTGATTGTCACCTGATTAGCATTTGGCGGGCTCACTCGAGGATGCTAAACCACCTGCAACATTTGAAACATCCCATCCAAGGAAGACCATCTTGCTCCAAAAACCAATAGCATCCCCCCTACTACTCATTCACTGAGGAATGCTGACCACAAGCCAGCCTAGGCCATGTCCCCGGGGTGAAATGGTGGTGAGGGGAGGAAATGAGTCAAAAAGCTCACTTGATTATTAATGAGCACCCACAAACACTGCTCCACTCCGGTCCCCTTTCTCACCCAGGCTGGACCACTCACCTCCTGAACACTCCAGCACATTCCTGCCTTTGCACCTTGGCTCACACCAACTTCCTCGCTCACCTAGAGGGTCATCCCGGCTCATCTCCACCTACCCGTCCTAAATCCCTTCCTAACACAAGGTGCTACTACCTGCATCTTGCTGGATGGCTCAACCCCTATCATCTCTCCCATCCCCAAAGGATGCCAGGCCTCCGACCAGACCACTCACTTAGTGTTAGCTAGTGCCCTGTGGTCTTCACAGCATCATCCCAAGTATTAGACACCAATCTGACCATGAACTATGGACTAAGCAATCGATTCATTCACATGGTTCAGGTGGACCCCTATCAAAATCTCCATCACCATACCAAAAAAGAAATTGCTCTTTTAAAGAAAGAAACATTTATTTAAAAGATCCTGATGAGCGTTCGGCACTGGGCATTCATGACTTCACTGAGTCCTCCAAACAACCCGGGGAGGGCATCACTATTATTAAAGTCCCATTACAGATAGAAGAGATCAAAATTCCACAGGGACCCATAACTTGGCTAAAGTTCCACAGGCACAAAGCGAAGGAGCTAAAATTCAAGTTCACACCTGGCCTCAAACACCTCTTTCCACTGGAGATCAGGCAGGCTCTCCTTTCTCTGGTTTTGTTCTTATTCATCAACTCTGTTTCCTCGACCAGGGCTGTAGGATAAAAAAGCGTCAGGGGGCCTGGAGGGTCATGTATTGATTCTGCCTTTCCTGGTTATCTCCAAGGTGCTTCCACGGCGCTCCTCCTCCTGGGTAATACAATGCACTCAAAAATTTAGAAGATCAAGTACAGTCGTCCTGCCAGTGTCTAATGGAGGCTCAGGTAGGATAATCTTTAATCTTGCCATGAAGAATAGCTTAACTTTCAAAGCTTGGCACCAGCCAATTCTCCCCTAGGTAGCCTGTGGCTTTGGGCTTGGGATGTTTTATATAAAGCAGGCAGGGCTCCAACATCAAACAATGTAGAAACCAAACAACCCGTTCCTTCCCCGGTTGGTTTTTCTCTCCTGAGGGGCCAGTGCACCCCGTGGATGGCACAGGCTACAGCTCTGCATTACGCCCCACAGCAAGTGTATGATGATTAGCACTGGGGGGGGGGGGGGAGGGGCGGAGGGGCAGTGAAAACCCCACCCGCCCAGCCGAGAGGAGCCTTTAGCCTGCTGGCTGGGGATTTGAGACCTGGGAGGACGTCAGGGGCAAGTTTGTTAGAGGAGGCCCCTCTGTTCCTAGAGCTGCACCCCTACCTGGACCCCTGATCCCCAGGGCTCGAAACTCCAGGTAACCAGAATGTGCAGCTGGGAAAAACAGCCACCAGGCGTGACCAAACCCCTCTGCAATTTCCCTGATCTCTGCTGGTAACCAGGATTCAGCAGCAGTCTCTGGAAAACAGTCAAAATGGAAGGGAACACAGCCAGGCAAGTATCCTCACACTTCAAACCTTCGAGGCTGGGGTGGACACGGCACTCGCTGGCTTCCTCCCTGGCTGCTCTGAGACACTTGGACAGGCGAGGGAGTGACTTCCTGCAGAACAGGAGTCGGCCTTCTACTCAGCACGGGCTTCTGATTTCAGTCCATCTCGGAATCCTACTAAAACCTAGAGTAAAGGGGCCTTGTTTGTGACATGCGCTATGTATTTAGAATATAAATCCACAAGGACGGAGAGAACAGAAGGAGGAAAGACAGCACCAAAATCCCAAAGGGTGGAGAGAAGACAGACCTGTGGTAACTGATTAGCATCTCGAGAAATCCACACCTTAATGTGGCAGCGAGGAAGGGCAAAAACAGCCCAATTTACAACCCAGAAGTCTCAAAGGTTCTCGGGAATTAGTGGTGACAGGTATCTCTGGACATGGGGCTGGGGCGGGGAAAGGCAATAGGATGATGAGTCCCTTTATCCTCTCCCCCACGTCTGCTCGCAGGTGACGGTCCCACCCTCCATCAGATATGAGACGGCAAGTCTGTTCTATAAAGAAGATAAAACAGAAGGTCTGAGTGTGAATTGAGCTGAAAAACGGCACAGTAAGTGATTTCTACACACTGGATGCAGAGGAACCCCTCACCCCTAACGCCTCTCCCTTCCTCTAGCTCCCAGACCCCCCACCCCTCACCCCCAGCACCCTGGCCTGGACCCTATGGACAGAAGGCTGTAAGACTCTCTTAATCTGACCAGCCAGGAGGAAAGACCTCAGGATACTGACATAGGGGTTCCCTGTGACGCAACCCAGCAGGACGCCCATCAGAGACTCCCCTCCAAGAAGCCCTGCCCCCTGTGCTCCAAGCTCATAGAACACCTTTCAGTCCCCAGCTCTTAAATATGAGAAAACAATCAAGGATTATGAACCAGCTAAACAAAGAAGCCTCTACCGCAAAAGCTCCAGACCAAACCAACCCAGATAAACAAAGAAAACGGCAGATATAACATAGACCACACGGCACATCCAATGGCTCTGTGTCCTTTGCCTCCAGCAGCTCATGCCATCATCACAACTCTTGAGGCAGGTCTCAATATTATCACTTTCATTTTACAGACAAGGTGTTTGAGGAATAACGAGGTCGAGCAACTTGCCCAAGCTCACAAAGCAAGTGAGTGGCAGAGCTGGGATTCGAACCAGGCCATCTGCCTCTGTGCTCTTGCTACTGCCTTTCAAAGCACCACCTCAGCTGTCACTGTCCATCATCAATATTCCCAGCGTGTAGGAGAAGGTACCACAGCCCTGAAATAAGACTTCTCTAAGGAATAAGAAAGAGCTCTTGTAAATTAAAAATGTGGCAGATTAAAATACAGAATATAAAATTAATGAAATCTCCCAGAAAGTAGTGCAAAAAGCAATGGGGATGGAAAATAGAAAATTAGAGGATTAGTCCAAAAGGACCAATATCCAAATAAAAGGAGTTCTAGAAGATGAGAGAAATCCATTAGCAGGAAGCATGATTTAAAAAAAAAAAAAAACACAAGAAAATTTCCCAGAACAGAAGGACACAGTTCCAGAGGGAAATGTCTCCCTAAGTGATCGGCATGGAGAGACCAGCACCCAGGCAGGCCACCCTGAAGTCTCAGGGCACTGGGGACAAAAAGAGGATCCTATAAGCTTCCAGAGAGAACAAAACAGGTCGCACAAAGGATCCTTCACACTTCTCAACTGCCACCCTGGGAGCTAGAAGACAATGGAGCAAGGCTCCATTTCCAAAGGAAAACGATTTCCAACCTTGAATTTGATACCCAGCTAAACTAGCAATCAAAAGTCAGACGAGAATAAATTCATTTTCCCATGGGCAAGTTCTCAGAAAATTGGCCACTCAGGCACACTTTCTCAGGAAGGACGTGCCCCTGTATTCAAGAGACTAAAGCCAGAAGAGGAAGACAGGAATGGGAGATGATCAAACCCAGGAGAGAGGTGAGGGGGGGCACAGGTGACTGTGACAGAGGGCCCAGGTGACAGTCAGGCCCCAAGTATGGAGGGTAATGAGTTCAGACTGGAGTAGATCAAAGGACCCTGATGTGCTCAAGAAGAGGAAACAGAGAATTTATCTGATGCAACCAAACAAGCTGAGGGGACATCCAGAACACTAATAGAGCTTGGGGATGAATTAATAAGCACATGTGCCAATAACAACAGACAGTTCTACTCCAAGGAAACAAAAAGTAGAACAGGAAAGGAAGAGAGATCAGAAGTTACTACATGACTCAGCTCTGAATAGTGCCGGCCTAGCCATAATGATGTTAACCCCAATTACTAATCTTCCAAAAATATGATGAAAACATATCAGGCAGTTGGGAGGACGGGAAAGATCTGAGGTTAGAAGAGGTAAAGAGGAGATCTATAGCCTTACTTTCCAGGGTCAGAAATCAGAGCCTTGAACCAAAACATCAAGACAAAGGAATACATGCATGTTATTCAGAGACATCGAGGAAAATACCAAAATCATCAGCTAAAAAAATTTGCAAGCGATTGCTTCTGGGAAAGGGGGCAACGAGGGGGAACCACTGTTTTTCATACAAACCTTAGAAAACTATAGTTATGTATGATTTAGAAAAGGCAAGGCATAGGGAAACATGCTAAAGACATGTGATGCCACCAAATGTTCTAACAACCAAGAGAAGGTGGGATTTTCACCAAAAAGATGTTGTAAGGCTCAGATAGCTACAGCTAGTCAATAGAAAAGAGACTAAAACTAAAAACCCAGCTCTGCCAGATCCTGGAATCTACACTTTCGAGTCTACATTCATATATCCAAGATATACACTGAGCACACGCTGAGCCTGGAACAGGAAGCTAAGCCCTGGGACACAGTGGTGGCCACCCAATGAGCCTTCTGGTTCACCAGGGCTCACTAATAACAAATCCCAGTAGAGCAGTGCCCACCCCTGGCAAACACAGTCTATCAAGGGCAACTCTTCACTGATTCCCGGCCTCCTACTCTGCTCGCCCATCATCAGTCCTGTGGCAACATGGCGCCTTCTCCCCCACATTTCCCTCCACAGGTAAGCCATCACATGCCATTTCGTGGCAGTTGACCACAGCAATTCTGGGAACTTGACAGGCCATCATCCAGGCCTGCCAACACCCTGCCACTGGGGCCCAAGGCCCTCAGCTTTGATTTGGAAGGTATCACTTTTTGCTTTGTTTTAGATCAGAGTCAAGCTCAAAGGCCAGACCGGCTCTCCAAGGGAGAGTTCCACATGCCCCTTGTGTACACGAAAGGAAAGTGAATCCCTTGTTTAGACTGGCTCTCAGCCAGCGCTGGTGGGTCTGGAGGGCCAGGGGGACGTCTCAGATGCCACAGTATGACATGAAAGCCCAGGCATGAGCTTTCTAGCTATGCTGACCTCCTCTGGGCCTCAGTGTCTGCATCTGTAGATGGGACGTAACACTAATCTCAGGGGTTATAGTAGAATTAATGATACCGTGAAGGTAACCATGCTTTATAATCTGACACTGCCCTTACCACAACCCACGACGGGGATGACAATCGTGGCTGCCTCCAGTCAGTTCTGCCATAATTCAAGGTTACAGGGATTTCATTTTTTCAACCTCTTAAACTGGGATCCCTGTCCCTATTCTCAGCTCTGCCCCCGGGAATCATCAGTTAGGAATTTAGACTTGATTTTGCCACAGTGTGAAGAACCTGGTAGGTACGTGACCATAAACAGCTGAGTCACTGAGTCCCCTCGGATAAGGCTCAAGACCCAAGGCTGGCTGACTTCCTGCCCAACATCCTTCAGCCTGGTCCAGCTCTCTTCCTGGGTTCCAAGCCAACTGCGCCCTCCATAGCCAACTGGGCCTGGAGCCAGTGTTCACCAGGTCTCTCCCCCACCCCCAACTCAAGTCCCATCAGCGCCGCTTCTTCATACCCCATCCCCCCAACTCATTCCTTCCTCTGATTCCTGGTTTCTACCACTTGTTAGCTCAGTCTCTTGGCATTCTTGCTCAGCCTTAGTGCTTGGGGAACAGATAATGATGCCCACTGTGGGGGCTGTCTGGAAGACATGTATAGTGTCCAACAAGTGGCCACTTCCCCCCACATTCCCCATAATCACAACATCAATGCCCTATAACCAATTAAGACAATCTTTGACTTAGTTGATTTTACACACCTGTACCCTATATTACACACTTTACAACAACAACATGCCAAATTATTCTCTGTTAGTCAAGTCAGGTCTTCGCAGAGTCAGCCTGACAATGAAGGGGCTGAGCCACAGCCCAGGGGAGCCCTTCAGCTACACCGCCTTCTTTATGGTACCACATTTCAGAAATTACTGGAACATCTGATTGCATTTCATCCTTGTTTTATAAAACTAGTAGAATCAGAAAAAAAAGTGTCATTATCAGTGATTACTATTGGTTTCATACTTAATACCACGAAGATGATGGAACCAGAGCAATTTAAGTTGGAGGGTGCCCTTGAACGAAGAAGGAAGGGGAAAATGGTAGACTAGAATATGGCAGCATTCGACCACGCTCCAATCGTGAGGCTTGATTAGGATTTTTCTTCCATTCTCGGGGAATTTAACTTCCTCATAACGTGTATGTCTAGCCTTGGACTTTTAATGCTACCAAAGGTTGAGAATTGCCCATAAGGCAATAGTACCCTAAGAATGTTCTCTTGTTTTCTAAACAGACTAATACTTCACATGAAGTAGAAGACCGTTTCAAACGCCTGCGACTGGACCTGCTCTCGGTTAACAGCATTTCCAGGGTTTGTGTATCTTGATTCTAAAAGAACACAAGGATTAGAAGGGAGGTGTTACGGTTGCCAGAAGGTGTTGAATCCCAGGGTCCACCCAACAGTGTTGGTACCTAGAGGCCACTGTGATGTCACCCTCTTCATGCCACGGCCATCCACACCGCCCAGGCCCCAAAGCAGAGATCAGGCTCCATGATGTCGTCCCTGGGGTCACTCACAGTCCACAGCGTGTGTCTCAGATCACACCACTGCCTGTGGACTCCTGGGTGGAGTCCCTGCAGGCCCAGGCCAGCCCCCTCTCCTGTCCCCTCAAACCCTGCTCTCCTGCCCTCTGCCAGGTAGCCTCTCCAGGTGCCAAGTGGTGGCAGCCCTGTGGCCAGAGCCCCCGTCTCTGCACTCCCGGCTCGGGTTCCATGCCACCACCTGATGTCCACCAGGCTTGATACCCACTTGTAATTCATTTGTGTGTTCGTTTCCTATTGTTGCTGTGACAAGTTACCACATACTTAGTGGCTGAAAACACCACACACTTATTATCTTTCATTTCTGGGGGTCAGAAGCCCGAGATGGGTTTGATGGGCTAAAATCGAAGCTATCAGCAGGACCGTGCTCCTTCTGGAGATGCTCCGGGGAGAAGCCATCTCCTCCTCTTCCTCAGCTTCCAGAAGCCACCTGCACTCTTCAGCTCACGGCCCCTTCCAGCAATGGCATCTAACTATGACCTCGGCTCCCCCTGTCACCTCTCCTCTCTCTCTGAGCCTCCTCCTTCCCTAAGGATGCTTGGGATTGACTGGACCCAGCTGGATAATCCAGGATAATCTCCCATCTCAACATCTTTCATGTAATCACATCTGCAAAGTCCCTTGACCGCGTGAAGTAACATAACCAACGGCAGGTTCTGGAGATCAGGACATGGCCATCTTTGAGGGTCCAGGGCTCAGCCTCCAACAATTCAGGGAACAGTTCTGAAGACCTAGTCCATGGGAGGGCCTCACGGGACAAAGGTACATGCACTCTTCTCAGGGACCTGCTCGTGGGGGCCCCTAGGAGTCCAGAGGAGGCGGCTGTGATTCTCCCCCCGGGGAAGGGGCAGACGGGGTTCAGGGAGGCTGCTCTAGGCTGGGTCGTGGTCATTCTCTGCAGGAGTCATGCACACAGAGGTACAGGGTCAAGGGGTGGGTGCAGCTGGGTCTGGTTCATTCCAGGAAGGCCAGGAGTAGTGACAGAATGAGAGCAAGCACACAGCACAGCTTCTTCCTGAGGGCAAAGAGGTGTCTTCTGCCAAGAGGGAGAAAGATCTCCGGGGTTGCAGGGATGAAATGGGGTCAGAGGTGCTGGAGGCAGGAAAACAGCGGTCCTGGCAAAAGCAGGCAAGAACGGAAAGGCAAGAGGTGAGAGCCACTTCGGGACCGGGACCGACGTGGGAGGGGAGGGAGGGTGGCTGGAGGATGCCCTGGGCGGGCTAAGCTACTGCAGTGCCAAACTGGCAGGTCATCGCCATGCGCCCCCCCCAACCCGTCCCAGTTCCCAGCTAGAAGGCCTCAGAACCCTGCTTTTTAAGTATGTCATACCCTAGAGGATTGAAAATAGTTTAAAAGGAGAGGGATATAAATACCGCTAAGGTTCCTGCCTGCATGGAGAGCCCCTAGGAGAGGGAGGCAGGAGTGGGGCATGACATCATCAGAGCCCTAAAGGCCCTTCCAGTGAGACCTCTAGTTCTGCACGACCGGACAAGTGACTCTAGGGCTTCTGCAAATTCCCCAGATCCTCCCTGGCTCGGCCTTGTCCTCGTCCTGGGGGGGCTTGGGGCTATAATCTCCCAGAAGCAGTGGATCACAGTGCTCCCGGAGGGCAAGATGAAAAGGAAATTGTCAGGTGCACAGGCTACTTCTGGAACCCACCTCCCTGTACGCCCCGCCCCCCAACCCTGGCCGCAATCCTCCCCAAGAGCCCCCACCCGCCCACCACCATACGCTCCCCTACTCCCCGGTTTCACACCACAGATAAAGATTTGCAATTACAGATCTTTTCCCCGTCCCCCCAGGACGTCCCCCCCCTTAAGGTTGGATGGGACCTCCCCTCACCCCCGTACTCCTGCAGCAGCCACTCTGAACACCCTCAGTCCTAACATGCTTCATCTAAGCCTCATGCTATGCAAGTCCTCTATGCCCTGGGGGCTCCTGCAAGTGGGCCCTTCACCCCTCCACACCGGCTCCCAGGATTTCAGGAGGACTCAGCAACTGCTATTTGGCTGAATGGCCAGGCTCCCAGAGGGCAAGTGGTTTTTGTAAGGCAGGGCCAGAACCCACCTCGCGGCGCATCAACCTTCCAGAAACAAGGCTGGGCCTGTTACACATGGAACAGGCATCCTCCGCTGAGGTCATCAGGAGCATCTCCCACCGGTCAAGTGCCGAGCCTGGGTTTAAGGCCCCTGCCATCCCACAGAAAGCCCTCTGGATTCCCATACCCCAAAGAGTAAATAACCAAACAGTAAATATTCCCAGTTGTGTGGGTACTTCTTTGACACGACTACTCAATTGCCCTTGGGGTGCAGAAGTAGGCCGGGACAATATGCAAATCACAAGCACAGCTGCGTTCCAATAAAACTTTATTCACAAAAACAGGCAGTGGGGGCGAGATTCAGCCTGCCAACCAGAGTCTGCCGCTCCCCGCCCTGACAAAAACAATTACTGAACGAAAAGGACCCAGGCCGGTGAGGTAAAAAAGAGAGCCCACCAAGGATTCTTTAAAGCCACACTTGTGATTTTTGATGTTGCCTCCAATTCCTTCTGTGGCTGACACAATCTACCACCGGAAGAAAAAAAAAAAAAAAGACACGCAGGGGGGCGGTGGGAGAAATCAGAAAAGGTTTCTATGGGAACCGGGAGTTCACTTTTAATGGTTCAATCGCTAAAAAGACAATGACTTTATTTTTCTCACTTCCCCTCTGAAGCAGGGCAGGGGAGACCTCCGGCTGGTCGGGCTGGCCGGGAGGGAGGACCGTGCCCTGGGCCTCAGCTGTTCCAGGCAAAAATTAAATGCCAGAGTGTTCCACGGGTCAGGGAGGGCAGTTAATGCAATCTGGGCCTCTCTGGCCGCTTCCCCGGAGCGCTCCATCGAGTCAGAAGTTCTGCCTCTCCCGTGAGGCTGCTGGGCTGGAGTCAAGGCCAACCAGGAGCTGGGGCCACTAATAAGTAACCCTTTGGCGACACCTTGTCCTACTCTGCGGCCAACTGACCAGGGGCCCCCCCTCGGTACTGACCTCCATTCTACCTGGCCCCTGACCGCTCTTGTTCCTCAGCACAAAGATAACATGGGTGAAGGCAGGATCCCCTCGGTTGCCCTGACTGTGGGCGGGTCACCACCCCCACCGGGGCACCTCCAACTCTGCCCAGCTGGTTCAGAGGAGGCGTCCCAGACCTTCCCTGAGCTTTTCATACAAGCCGTAACTGATCAGCCCAGAACAGACCAAGAATGCACACCATTTACTGCGGTGTACTTCTATAACAAACTTCTCAACTGCAACCTTTCCTACGGGGGCTCCTCAGTGGGGCTGAGTGTCTAGCACTTAACAGTGAAAAGAATCCAGGAGTGGGACCAGCTGTCGCATGCTGGCCACCCAAGCGTGCCAGGGACTGGAACTCAGGTGCCTTTATGAGGGCATGCTCTGTCCAAGCCATGCCACTCCTCATGCCACCTTCCAGGGGGCCCACTGGAGCCCGAAAGTCCAGCTCTCTTGTTTGGCAGCGAGAAAACTGAAGCACAGCCAGGGCAAGAGATTTCCCAGGATTGCACGGCAAGGGAGCGGCAGAGCCAGGACTCAGGCCCAGGGCGTCAGCCTCTGGGTCCTGGCTATGGCTTCTCAAGCTGCACAAAATGCTCCACCCAGAAAGGCCCCTGGAGAAGAATCCACACCCCAAGTTAGGGATGGAACCTCGACTGGAGGATGGTCGCTGGGGGGCAAAATCCAGAGTTAACTCAAAGCCTGTGTACTGACTCCGGCAGGGAGCCTGGAAAAAATGTTCTATGGGAGGATTTACCCTTTAGAACCAGGCACACGGACAGACCTGGGCTGGGGCCTTACGGGCAGCAAGTTCCTATAGGCCAGGAAACCTCTGCATTTGATTTTCTTTGTTTTCATACAAGAAACCTCCAGCACATCTGCTGTGCCCTCCAGGAGCAGGGGGGTGGAGGGGGGAGGCAGGAATGATTCCTCCTCGGTGCTGGGTAACTTTGACCACAGTGACATCCCTGAGCCCTCTGCTGTATGCACGGGAGGTCTCCAGGTATGGGGACACGAGCCAGGAGGGGAGGGTGCTAGGGGCTAGGAGCGAGGGGAGGCTGGTTGGCATCTCAAACCAGACCACAGAGGATCTCGCATCCCAGGCTAAGGGGCTTGGACTTGATCCCATAAGCCAGTGCGGCCCAGCATTTTTCACATCGTGACGTCCGTGGACCATGATGGACCCACGGGCCGCCCTCAGCCCACAGGTTGGTCGTGGAGACCCACCGAAGAGATTAGCATGGACGCGTGCAGGGTGGCTGAGTGGTAGACAGATGGGAAGAAGTGACACAAGGCCCAGAGCCATAAAGAGGTGACCACAGAGTCCAGGCAAGCATGGGGAGGACCGCTCCTAGAGCTGAGCCAGTGGGATCAGAGGAGGAGGCTGGGGAACACGGCAAGCACTGACCTTTTGAACCACACAGGCACTGTCCCGCCTGGAGCCTGCCTTCAGGTTCTCCTGACCACGGTCCTGCTCCTGACACTGTGAAACGGAGATTTCACGCAGCCACATTTCTGCTCAGCCCTCGAGGCCTGACTCCAACGGCCCCTCCGCTGAGAGGCCTGCCCAGCTCCACTCCTCCCGGGGACGCCCCTCACACTCGATCCATGGAGCTAATGCGACAGGACGCGTGGGTTCAGTGGGACCTGGGTTCACATCCCAGCTCCACTCCGGAGGCCGTGACCGCGGGCAGGTCATGTGACTTCTCCACTTCCGAAACAAGCACCCCACCCCAAAGGCCTGTGGGAAATCTTAAGGAGGCAGTTAGCACCATGCCCGGGACCACCTCTGTCTAGCAGTCAATTCCAAGGGCCCCAAATTGCAGTTCCTGTGTGTCAACCCTGGGCAGTACGGCTTCCCAATGCGTGCTGACAGAGGGAGACACTGAGACAGGGGTGAGAACACAGCTCAGGGAGGACCAGCCAGCAGGGCCAGCTGGCAGCGGTGGGCGCCCCCCGCCCCCGACATCCAGAGCAGCAGTGGGGATGGTCTCCTGCCTGCCCGGATCCACCTCAAGCTCTGGGGACCAGGTCTTGGCCAAGCTTCACAGGTCAAGGTTCACCGCATCAGACGGAACAAGGCGCCAGGGCAGTAGGAGACGGCCGGGAGCAGAACATTTGAGCCCCAGTCTAGCTGCATGCTGCTTTAAAGGCAGGAACAAGGACCAACTGCATTTCTTGTTGTCTGCACACTACTGTGTGCTTTGCACACATTTGTTAAACAGAACAGAAAAGTACGGGGAATTCTGAGGATGGTGGAGGCTTCCTACCAGACTCCCAACACCCACCCTCCCCTTTGGCCAACAGTCAGACCCACTGGAGCACTCAGCTGGACCCTGAGGCCAAGTCAAAGAGGGACAGGGGGCAGCCAAAGCAGACGTGTCATGGAAAAGGCACCGGGAGCCCCTGCCGCCCGCAGCCAGGCCAAGAACTAAGGCACAGACAGTTCACTGACCACCTCTGACCTCAGGGCTACCCCACAAAGCTCCAGGGAAGTGGGGACACCAGGTGGAGGCTGCCAACATCCTGCAACTCTGCTCTCTCCTCTCTGGTTGACTGCTTGGGCCACCTCCATTTCCCTGAAAGGGACCCCGTGAGGGTGGCAGTGGCAGACTTGGCCCAGAGGGACACCCGTGCTCTCTACCAGCTTGCCCTTCATTAACAAATGCTTTATGAGCCATCAGAGTCAATGAGGACTGTCCCTGTGGCAGCTACAGCAAGCTGAGGGACAGGCATCCTGGGAGAGACCACGCTTTCTGCCTGGCTCACCCCAGTCTCCAAAGACAGGCCAGGAAGTCTTCGTTCCAGGGGCCCGCGGGGGATGATTGGGTGACATCACAATCATATCTGCTTGGACTCCAGAACCCCACAGTTCAGGATCATAGATAAAGGCTTCAAGGAGCAAATGAGCAGAGGCCAACATACCCGCAAGTCAACTTAGAAATACAGATACAGAGAAAGATGTAAACGCACAGGCATGCCACTGAGTCATTCTTCCCTGAAATGCAGTGTCCTCCAGACTGACATTCTGGGGCAAGCACCTGGTCCCAGGACCACAAGAGTCAAAGCTTTGTGAACAGAACAGGACTGCCTGACCGGAACAGCAGCCACCACCTACAGATGGGAGGCTGGGCATCCTCCTTGGTCCCTAGGATTACAGATTCACGAAATCCCGCTGTATCCAGCCTCCCATCACCACGACAACTGCTGACTACCTGTGCTCTAAGTAAGCACACAGCTTTATTCAAAAAACAACCCTTCTGCCTGGGCTCTTCCTGCTTCCTTGACTACCACCCACGCGGAGTTTGGAGGAGCAAGGTCCCCCATCCCCTGCCTGTGGCCCGAAGAGCTGGTCATCCACCCATGTCCAGGCCCAGCAACACTTGACCAGCTGGTCTGGGCAGACGCTCAAAGCACGGTGAGCAGCGCCTTCTGGACTTGGCCCTTCGGTTGGGACTTCCTGAGGACCACGGAGACGAGGAGAGAAAATCTCTGCGAAGCATCCAGTCCAAAGACAGGGAAGCCAAAGGAGAAATGGACAGATGGATTCCTGCCCCAACAACCGCAAAGCCACGACAGGAACTTCCACGGTGCAAATGCCTCCCCCCCATTGCGAGGACAAACAGGTTCACAATAGCCCCGAACTGCAAACAACCCAAAGGTCCCTCACTGATGAGCAGCCCCACAAAGAGGGGTGCATCCATCGAACAGAACTGTCTTCGCAGGAACAAGGACCTGCATGTTGCCTGGACCCAGGCCTGAGAGATGCATATATATGCCGACAACCAGGGAGCTTTTTCAAGTGGTGAAAATGTTCCAAAACTGGATTGTTGGGAGGTTTGCCCAATTCTGTCGACTTGCTAAAAATGATTGCATTGTAAACTTAAATCAGGTGGATTTTATGATATGTAAATTATACTTTAATAAAGCAGTCTACAAAACCTCTTAAAAAATATAGGCAAGGACATGGATGAATTGCACCAACATCATGCGGAGCAAAGCAAGTCAGTTCAAAAGAGTATGTATTGTAAATGGGATCGACTCCTTAATTTGTCTCTCTTCTGTCTTGTTGTTGGTGTACAGGAATGCCACTGATTTCTGTGCATTGATTTTTATATCCTGCCACTTTACTGAATTCCTGTATGAGTTCTAGCAGTTTTGGGGTGGAGTCTTTTGGGTTTTCCACATAATGTATGGTGATTAACATAACAATAAAAAAATTAAAAAGAGTATGTATTGTACTCTTCCATTTTATAGGACGTTCTAGAGGTAAAACTATAGTGATAAAGCTCAGAATAGTAGTTGCCGTGTGTGTGTGTGTGTGTATCAGGGGAGGGAGTTACTGCCTGGGAAGGGAGACGAGGCATCCATCCAGGGCACTGGAAATCATCTACCTCTTGATCTGGATGGTGGTTACCTGGGTTATCCATAGCTAAAAATTTGTTGGGCTGGCACCAAAGATTAATGCACATTTTCTACACATATATAACCATACATGTGATATATACATAATATATAGACACAAACTTAAAAGCTTATCTTTTTAAATGGCAAAGCCCATTGATGCTCAACTGGCATTGCCTAAAAGTGAGGACAGTTCACTGGGAGCTGAGGGGAGAGCCCATTCAGTGAACTCCTACCCAACCTTCAGGACCCATCTCAAATGGTCCCCATGTAGTGAAGCCTTCTCTCAGAGCTCCAGGTCTAACTGCTCATATCGCTGAGCATCCCTTTCACAAAAGTCGATCCCCTTTACACTGGGAGCTGGGCTTTGAGGAATGTAGGGAGTTGCTGCAGTAAGGATTGGTTAGCAAGTGTTTATTAAATACCCATTGATTGCCTAACACACACACACACACACACACACACTCCATGACAGCCCAAACCACATGCCATCTCAGCAAGAGATGCTAATTCCCACCCCCAAATAGGATGCTGGTTCTGGGGCAACAGGATCCAGATACGAGGCTTATTGCAACATCTCCAGCCTGATCCTCCTCTTACACAAATCACAGCCAGAAGAGATCAGGGGAGCCCAGAGCAAACTCAGTTTCCAGTGTCCACTGCACCAGGCTCCCCCGCCCCACGTGAGGTCACCCTTGCTTGCACTGTCCTTGCATAGCCTAGGGGTGGAGCAGGTCCACATGCACTCCCAGGAAACAGTCTCTCAGGTATAATGTTTAAACTTGACTGCCTGGCCATCCCCACCCCCCCCCACACCCCTCCCCCCTGCACCCTCCAGGCTGGGACTCCCTACCCTCCAGCAGTAAAGGCAGGTACCCAGTAGGAGGGCACCCACCACCCCATCATCTCTTTGTCCAGGGCTCCCAGCTTTCTCTGCAGAGCCCCCCACCTTGGAATCTCTAGAAACCCAAGCCTGCCCAGGAAACTAAAGAAACTTCCCCAGCCCAGCCCAGCCAGGTCTCTGTGCCTGAAGAGAGGCCGGAAGTGGAACTCTGTCTAGCTCTGCAAAGCCCACGTATGCAAAGAGAGAGACTAGAAATACACCTCCAGGAAAAGCAGCTTTCTTTCGGTGGGTGGGTGGGCCGGACGGTGATTGTGGGTGACTTTTTCCCTTTAAATATGGTTGTGCTTTCCAAGTTTCCACAGTGAATAAACTCTTGAAAGGTTAACACACCCTAGCCCTGGTCGGACGCGCCGGCCTCCCGAGTTTCTCTTTCACCTTGTGTCAAGGTAGCCGCCGGTCCCAGCGTCCGGCGTCTGGGGGGCGGGGCCTGTCGCCCCCTCCCCAGCGGAGCCCGGGCTCAGAGGAGGGGCCGCTCCCTGTGGCCAGTGGCTGAGCCCGCCCAGCCCCCGG
>NW_027397070.1:64315254-64335275 GCF_003265705.2 Callorhinus ursinus
CCCCCCGACCGCGCGGTCGGGCCGCCCCCGCCGCGGGCGGGCAGCGGGCGGGCGCGGGGCGGCGGGTGCGGGGCGCCCGGCTGGCGCTCACTCCCCCATCCGGAGGCGGGGGCCCCGGGGGGCGAGGGGCGGGGCGGAGGGGGAGGTAGGGAGGCTGGGCTCGGGCCGGTTTCTTTTTTTTCCCACCCCCCCCCGGGGGTGTTTGTCGGGTGGATTGTTTGGTTGCAAACGGGCGGTGATGAGGCGCGGGGTCCCGGCCCCCAGATTGTGATGTCTCAGGGGGCGGTGGGCGGGGCGACGCCAGCCAGGGTGAGCCCGCGGGTCCCAGCGCCGGGTCCCTCTCCCACCCAGCTGCCGGCGCCTCCGCGCACCCCCGACCGGGGTACGACCCCCGCAGACACCCCTCCGCCTCAGGTCCCCTGCCTCCGCACGATTCCGAGAGGCTACCCCTGCAGAGGGGAGGGACCCGGGCTGAGGCCAGGCGCCCCTGGAAGCATCTGGGGGAGCGGCGAGGACCTGGGTAGGGGGCGAAAGATTGCAGAGGTGGAGTTAGGGGGAGTCTCTCTCGTCTGCCTCCAGACTGGGGAGCCGTAGCAGGAAGGACTTCTTTCCTGGGTTTTGATATTGGAAACCTTTTCTCTGGGGATCCCGTCCAGAGATGACTCCAGATTCTGGGAGGGAAGGAAAGGCGGCCTGAGCCCCCACTCCCACCCCCGTGCAGTCCGGGGCCACTGAATCTCCAAGTGACCCCCTCTGGGGCTTTACTGAAAATGAGTGTGGCCCTTCCGGGTGTCGGGGGGGGGGGGGGGAGCTGTGTGTGTGTTGGGGAGGGGGCGGGTGATGGTTCTTCACTATTTCTTTTAACTCTTGAAGAGTTGCAGGATCTTAACTTGTTTGGGGCTCATTACTACATCAAGTAAAGTTCTTAACTGGTTTCACAAACAGGGGAAAAGTGAGGTCCTGGGATCTTGAAATTTACCCAAGGCTGAAGAATGAGTTAGGGGCATGAGATCCAAGCCCCTCGCTCGGTACTTTGACCCTTTCCGGAGTGCTGAGACAGGCTTGCCCCCCCCCCCAGAATGGCTTATATATGGGGTATTCCAAGAAAAAAAATGGTAGGCAGGTCTCCCTGAGCATTTAAATATAGGTTGTGTTCCTTATTGCCATGTTCATGCTACTGAACTACTAGAAACCCAGATGGATGGGCTACTTTCTCCTTAACTCATAACGATGCACCCTTACTGGTTAACAGAGCCTGTGCTCTTGAGGCAGGGCCTTAAGGTGAGTGAATCTACCCTCAGACTCAGACTCCTGGGGGCAGAGGGGACAGCAACCAAGAAACAAAATAATACAGATGGAAGTCACTTCCAGAACAGAGAAAATCCTCTGGGGTAGGTAGCAGGGATGGGATAGGGGTCCAGGGAGATCAGGAGGACTGACCTTGGAGCTGAACCCAGAGGATGAAGGGAGCCACCGCTGGGCAAGCAACTTGGGCAGGGTCCGTGGATGCAGGCCCGGGGTGGCGTCCTGTGTGCTGCCCGTTTCTAGATGCCAGGGGCATAATCAGGGACCGGACATTGCAGCCCAGTGAGCTGACCGTAACGGTGGGGAAATTTAACCGAAGGATAAACAGGACTATAATGTCAAGGTGCAAAGCTCTGGATTGCTTTTCTTTCTTCTTGTTCTGTTGGCCAAGTTTCTCACCATGAGCACATATTTTTATAATCAGGCAGCAAACCAACAAGTTCTCCTTTAACCTCTCAAGGATTAAAGCTCAGCGGGGAGTCTGCTTCTCCCTCTCCTCCCCTGTATTTCCAAGCTCTCCTCATCTGCAGGTCCAGACGGTCAGTGGAGCCACGGGGGGCTCCTGGGGGCCTGGGTGCAGGCCCCCCGGGGGCTGGAGGCAGGAGCTCCCTCCTCCCTGCCTGGGTCTGAACACACGCGTTCATTTCACACTCCAGGGAGCTGGGTGCTAGTAGCCAGGCATCACTTCATTTTGGCCCATCTGCTAGCCATCTCCCGTTTTTACACTTCAATTTATTTTCCATAATTGCTGTGGATAGGGGAGTGAGGCTGAAAATAATTTTCTTTACAAAGCAAAGAGCCAAGAGAGAATCAGCCTTCCTCAGGCAGGTCTCAGGGAGCAGAAGGCTTTAAACGATGTGGCACGCGGATGTCAGCTGCGGGCATGGGCCCTTTTTCAGGACACAAAGATGACTGTCCTGTGAATGGAAGGCTGTGTCGTTCGAGGAACATTGTGTAGGCAATAACAACTCCCTGGCAGAGAGGGGCTGCGATCACCATTGATTGAGCACCAACTGTGTACTCAATGTTGGTGCAGAGAAATTCTTTGTACCAAGGTATAGAGAATTTTAGGTTGGTTTCCAAGATGTTGTAGGAACTTGAGCTGGCACTAAGCATAAGGCTAGCCCCTAACAGGTACTCGAATATTCACTGAGCTACTGTGTCACTATCACTCCTCTTTCCTTCATTCTCCCTGAACTCTGGCTCTCCCAGACTGATCCCTGTGCCACCTCCTTGCCCATTAATCCTGGTTTTACGCTTTTCTACCCAGGATGTGGAAATACAGGTCCTGGCCACATCCGGGTCACCTCTAGGCCTTTGCTCATTCTGTTGCCTTTGTGAAATGCCCTTCCCCTCCCCTGTTCCCTGCACTTCCCCTTGACCTAGCACACCACTGCTAGCTCAAGTTCGTCTCAAGAGAAGCTCCTCCAAAACCCCTAAGCCCAGCTGAGTGCCCATCTTCTACAATTCCCATAATATCCAGTACAAGCTCATGGTATCCCATGAACCCCTGTCTTGACACGTTACATTATAATTATTTACTTGATGATTTCCCACAGAAGCTGAAGTACTTGAGAATAAGGCTGTCTCACGAATGTGTCTATCTGAGCAGTTAGCACAGTGCCTGGCACAGAGAGAGGTCTCAATATTGAGTGGATGGATGAATGAATGGCTCATTAGAGGCCTGAACTCACAAAGCAAGGACCAAATGACAAATAGTTGATCCCCATGTCCTGGGCCAAAGAGGCAGTCAAAAAAAGCGTTCACATACTGGCAATGGGCAAAGCTGGGCCCCAGGCAAGGACCACACTGTACCTTCTTCCGGTATATACAGCCTCCCGATTCTGGAAGTCCAGTGGGGAGAAAAGGGCATGTGACTTCCATGGGGGTTTAGGCTATTTGCCCTCTTGCCTGAATTAACAGTACTATTTTTCTTTTGCATTTTTATTTTTGGGAAGGAAAAGTACTCAGCCTGAAGGCTTGGCTTCCCGGGAGTTTCCAGAAATGGATTTTCTAGAAATTACCCAATTTCACTAGAATCTGTGCCATTGTTTAAAACTGACTTCTGCCAAGGGAAAGGACGTGGAGTCAGAGAATCTCAAAGAATCCCTGGATAGGACCTCAGAGATCAAGTCCAACATCCCTCCCTACGTAAGGAGTTCTAAAACATCTGGCCCAGTCATCATCTCGCCTCTGTTTATGGGGACGGATGACTTCAGGCAGATGATCTGCACAGAAGGTTTGCATGTCCACATCCCAGACCCCCTTTGGAAAAGAATAAGGACAACCGAGATAACCCCAGTGTACCCCCCCGCCTCTTGTAGGAGAGGGGAGTGGTGAGGGCTCCAGCCAGTGGGAAGCTGCCTTCTCTGCTCATTGTCAGAATCGTGTATTGGTGCATGGCACTTGAGGTTTGGACAGCCCTCTGGCTAGTGCTCAGCCCGTCTTCACAATAACATCGTGAGGCCAACAAAGCAGGCTCATTTTTAGGTGGGGCTTAAAGCTGCTCAGATACCTGCCCGAGGTCACAGAGTTCGAACCGTACTTCTCACTGCCTGCCCGCATCCATCCCAAGTACGGCTGGACTTATGCTGTGGACCCGACAAACACTTAGCAATTTGGTATTAGTCATATGTACTTATGTACTGTCGTGTTTACTTGACATTTTTAAAAAGACTTAGCTCATCAGCATGTAAAAACCGTTGGGGAGGGGCACCCGGGGGGCTCAGTTGGTTAAACATCTGCCTTCTACTCAGGTCATGATCCCAGGGTCCTGGGATCGAGCCCCGCATCAGCCTCCTTGCTCAGCGGGGGTCTGCTTCTCCCTCTACTCCCCACTCATGCTTTCTCTCGCTGTCTGTTTCTCTCTCTCTCAAATAAGTAAATAAAATCTTTAAAAAAAAAAACACTATTGGGGATTTCATTAAGTCCAGTTAAGAGGCTGTAGTGGATTCTAGCTAGATTCACTGATGATGATGGCTCTGCATTATGATGTCACAAGGCTGCCCTGTTGTGTGAACAACCCCAGCCTCATTTATTCACTCAACAAACGTTGGTCGAGTATCTACCCGTGGCCTGGCCCTGTGCCAGGACCCAACAATGGACAAGACCCAGAATCTGCCTGCGAGGACGGGGTCCCTGTTCAGAGGTTTGGACTTGGTTGTAAGAGGAGCCTTCGGAGGACTAAAACGGGCCAGCCTGTCCCTTTTGTTGTGGTGTGGAGGGAGGGTCAGAGGTGTGGGCAGGAGCTCGGGGTCAGTCTCAGTGAGGCAGGTGTGAGGTGGTGGTGGCCGTGAAGGCAGATTCTCTAGCTGTTCGGACAGTGGGATTGACGGCACCTGTGGCTGGCACAGAAGAGTGCAGCAGCTGTCCGTGTGCTGGGCACGTAGTAGGTGCTCAGTAAGGGTTAGTGGTGTGTGTGAGTAAACAAATTATATTGAAACTCCACCAAGCAGTAATTCTTAAAACTTTTTGAGCCCTGGGCTCCTCCAAAGATGGTCTCCTCTGTGCCTTAGGAATGCCAGGTGTCTACCCGTCTGCCAATTTTTTCCTGCTAAATATTCCCCATTGATTGCTACCTGCCCCCAGGAATCCTGCAGGACGTGACGCAAAGGCTAGTGGCAGAGAGAGATGCTGAGAAATGGAAGGAATCGGGCTCAAGCAAAAGGAGGGAAGGTGGATAGTGGGCAGACAGTAATGGTCTGAGCTGTGTGACCTCAGGCAAGCTCTAACCTCTCTGGGACTCTGGGCTTTCATCTGTAAGAGGGGACCCAGAGTCCCTACCTGGGCAGGATTGTTGGGAGATCCAAGATATGCATAGAGAGAAGAGATGCTTCAGTAAGATATTTCAGTAAGATTCTTCAGTAAGATTCAGATCATTTCTATGGCATAAAATGAACCACACTCAGAAGAAAAATTGCCCCTGAACTTGGGAGATTACCTACAATGTAAAATATTAATGTGTTCTCTGGGATTTTATTAATTTTGGGGGGTATGTGTAGGTGTTGATTGGTGGTTAAAAAAAAAAAAAACCTGCTTCCCTAAGTAGACAGCACCGGATGTCCCAATTTCCACAAATAAAACCCTTCATTTCTTCCAGGTTTGAATAGTCAAAAGGCTGCTTCCCTGGAGACAGTGCTGCTAATTTTTTTTTTTTTTTTGCAGGCATTAGAACACTATTTAAGGACAGTAGATTTTCCAGTAAAGCAAATGGAACATGTGAGGTGTTGGCCATGCGAAGATGTGGGGAGAGAGGGGTTGTTCTGGACAGAGCAAAAACACCCCAGATTGTTGTTTGCAACGATACTGCAGAAATATATATAATTTTTTAACATTTTGGAATCAAAGGCAGACTTTGTTGATGATAATCCCAAGAAGGGGGATTTAAAAGCCAAAGCTTGGTGCCAATAAAATCCCTGGGCCAGCCCCTCATGCCCACGTTCCCAGCACAAGCAAGTGAAGCTCAACGAAGTTACTGTGTATCTGTGCTCTGCAGGGCAGCTAACAGTTGCCCAGAGCTCACTGTTGGCCCAGGGCTGTGTCAAGTGCTTTGCATTATCTCATTTAATCCAACAACCCTTTGAAGGAGGTCCTATCATCCTCTTTATTGATGGAAACTAAGGATAAAAAGAAGTTCAGTAATATTCCCAAGGTCACACAGGTCGTAGGTTAACAGAGAAGGGACTTGACCCCAAATATTATGCAGAAACCAAGTCTGATCTTTCTGCTCCATGTCAGCAACTGTTGACCTTTTGGAAGGAGTCCAGGTCACTAAGTGGAGCCCTTCATGTTAGAGATTTACTGTAAAAAAAAAAAAAAAAAAAAGTCCAGCCAATTTTTGTCCTTAAGGATACAAGACCACCAGGAGCATGTTTTCGCTAGTAGGTCAGAAATAAAAATACTCTCTCCTTTGCCCTCTTTAGGGATGATTCTTGGTTTATGTGAAATGCTGGCAGGCATTTCCACTTCTGACCCCTGCGCATCTCAAATGGCAACTTATCTTTGTAAAGATCCCTCAGTGTGGCTCTGCTGGAAAAGTGAGTATTTCAGGCTATCCACACGGATTTGAACATGCAGATTACAAAGGAGAAAGGGCAAAAGTCTTACCCAAGCCAGAAACAGGTCCTGTCAATTTTCTGTGATCTCCCCAAATCCATGCTCGTAGCTAGTGTCCGCTGTTCACTTTCCTATGTCTGCAGTGCTCTGCAGGGCCTCGCTCCTCCCCTAAAGCAACCCCGCCCCATGCAATCCACCTGTCCCCTTCACTTCCTCAAAAGAATTGCTCTATATGCAAGCTTCATGGCCCAACAATTCCATTGCTGGTCTATACTGAACACAAATGCACACAGATTGCTCAAAATTTGTGTCCAAACGCATTCATAGCAGGTAGTCTCTTGGTAGCTAAAACAACCCAAATGTCGGCCAGGAGGAGAATGGATGAATAATGGAATTCATCAATGAGGATGAAAGAACAACACGGATGAGTCTCAGAACCATGATGTGGAGCAGAAGCAACCAGGGACAGAAGAATGTGTCCTATAGGATTCCACCAGTGAAAAGCTCAAGAACAATGTACGAAGTTCAAAACCAGTCCTCTCGGTGGTGATAACAAGTCAGGGTAGTGGTCAGCCTGGGAGGGAGGCGGTCCTGGGAAAGGGCAGAAGGGGGTCCTCTGGAGTGTGGGTCATGTTTTGTTTCTTATGGGTCTGGTTACACTGTGTTTACTCGTTACATGATAGTCTACCAATTTGTACATTTTTCTCATATGTTTAATAAAGTGTTACAGAATAAAAGCACAGTTCTGCCTCCTGCCAAACAGCACACACTCTTCGCTCCACCTGGAATTCTCCACCCTCTGTTAGCCTTTCCCTGGTGAATTCCTGCCCGTTGTTCAGATCCAGCTTAGATCTTCCTTCCCTGGGGAATCCTTTCCCTCTTGTATCCGTCAGTCTTGGCTGTGTAACAAACCACCCGGAAACATAGTGACTTACAGCAACGGTCATTGATTAGCTGGTGACTCCATGGTTGCCAGTTTGGGGGTTTGTGTGGGTCTCATCTGGGTTTGCTCATGTCTCTGCACCTTGGCCGGGTTGGATGGCTCTAGGATGGGCTCACGTGTGTGATAGCCGGTCCAGAGTTGGTGGGGGCACCTTAAGCCTCCTCCAGGTGGCCTCTCCAGCTGGTTAGTTGGGCTTGTCACATGATGGGCTCAGGATTCCAAGGCCCATCAAAGAGGGCCAGCCTCAATGCACAAGCTCTTCTTAAGCCTCCGCTTGTGTCACATTTGCTAATGTCCATTGGCCAAAGCGACAGAGCCAAGCCCAGGTTCCAGAGCTAAAGCAAAGAGCTCCACCTCTGGATAGGAGGAATTCTTACGGCCTTATGGCTATGTCTTCTAAACATGCCACCACCGCTGGCCTCCCCAACTCCTTGCAGAGAACAACTTCCCTGTTACCCCCCGAGATTTCCCTCCATGGCACTCACCCCCCCATAACTGACTATTTGTAGAGTGGGTAGTTCATTACCTTCCTCCCTCACATCCCTATAACTCTGCGCGCAAGGGCTGGTGTGTGCAGCTCATGCCCAGAACAGTGGCTGACGCGTGATGGCTACTAATAAATATTTGATGAAGAAAGTCAAAAGAAGAGAAGAAAAAAGAGAGAGAGGGAGGGAGGGGGGAAGGAAAAGAAGGAAGGTGGGAGAAGTCCTAGAAAAATGGAGGCACTTCTTTGGCAGAGAACAGACTAGGCCATCTCTGGGAGGCGAGGTACCCACATATCCTCCACCCCTCCCCCAAATTCACTATTCCTATTTTAGCTTTTGCAACTTAGCTCTCCCTGTTCCTTCCACTGGGCTGCCCTCCTACCTTCTTTCTTCTGCTTGCCCAGGCCTTGGATCCTTCAGTGGGCAGCCCAGCGTCTGCCCATCCCACTCTTACAAACTTCCCCTCCATCCCCTCCTCCTGGGTATTTGCGTCCCTGGCATTCAATGCCCATAGTGTGGTGAACACACGTTTCTTCACAATTTCAACTGAACACCCCACCAGTCCCGTGCAAAATCTGGGATGGGTATACCAATGTTTCCATTAAAGGGATGAGAATTTTGTCTGGATGGGAGTGGCTTTGGGGAGGGTGGGAGGGTAATGGGAGCTGAAAGAGGTCTTGGAGCTGGGGGGCTTGGGGCACTAGCAGTTTGCCCTCATGGATGCTGGAGCTGGAGGATCTGGCATTCTGACCTCTGGGCAACAGCAGATGGAGGGGAGCCAAGGAGACAAGGAGGAAGCCGCCTTCTCCTGGCGAGCACGGGGCTGTCCTGGAATGATCTGCACGGCAGCGCATGGCCACGTTTTCCGAGGAAAGTCAGGACCAGCCCAACCCACTTGCTCAGAGAAGAGATAAGCCCGATTCTCAAGAGGCAACGGGACTTCCAATCCTACACCGCAAATTAGGGCAGCCCGGGGCTTCCGATTGAGGCCAGGGATCTTTTCTGTCACAGCGTGTCCTTCCTTACTGCCTTCCCAGCCCCCCTTCCCACCTCCACCCCCAGCTTCCGGCTGGGTCTGTGACCAACCCAAGGGAATGAGACTAGTTACCAAGAAGGCCAGTTCCCGAGGCTCAGGACAGAAGGGGAGTGGCTGAGACGCAACCCATGATACGCCTTTGTCACACGTCTGTGACCATCTTTAGAAGCGGGCTTCGGTAGAAGCTGCTGGTGAGTGTGGGTGTGCTAGTTCACTTTAACCCTCGGGGCTGGTGTTTGAAGTAACACAACCGTGAATACCGCTCCATGGCTCAGAGAGCTTCAAATATGGCTTTGCTAAATTGGCACCAAAGGGCTTGGCTAAATAGCATAGGAGATGTTACAAATGCTTTCTCACTGGTAAAAGGAGCCGTGTGCAGGAAATGCGGTCCACGGCCAAGGCCACACAAGCCCTTCCTCTCTCTGTGAACCAAGTTCAAGGATCCTGGGAGCCCTGGAGCCTCACACCTCACACCACAGCTCCAACGGGGCCCTTACCACCACTGAATGGGGACTCTGAGACCACTAGAAACCTGGAGACCTTGTCTTCGCCGGGGGTCCTGCCTTCATAAGGGGTCCTGATTTTGGAAGAGGGTTGCCCTTGCCTTAGAGCAACATGGGCCTTCAAGGTGCTCATCAGATGCCCCGAAGGACAGTGGAGTGGTCCTTGCTGCGAGCCTACTATATGGTAAGGGACAGTTCTTGATGCCGTTCATGTATTACCTTGTTGAAAACTTACCATGGTCAGTGAATAAATCAACTGTGGTATACCCGTACAATGGAATAGTATTCAGTGGAAAATAAAGAAAAGAAAAGGAAGGTGGTATCAAGCCATTAAAAGCCATGGGGAAACTTAAATCAGGAAAGACTGCATACTGTACGTTTCAACTGTGTAACATTCTAGAAAAGGCAAAACTACATAGACAGTAAAAACATGAGCGGTTGCTGAGGGTTCGGGGTGGGGAGGGATGAGCAGGCGGAGCACTGAGGATGGTCAGGACAGTGATATCATTCTGTTTGCTACCGCGATGGTGGACACGCGTCATGACACCTTTGTCAAAACACAGAATGTACCAGGCCAAGGATGGGCCCAAATAGAAAGTATGGAATTTGGGTGACAATGAGGTGTCGATGCAGTTTCACTAAGTATAACAAACGTAACTCCTCTGGTGGGGGACGTTGACTGGGGGGAGGCTGTGTTAGGGAGCGACAGGGGGCGTATGGGAGATCTCTGCTCCCTGCTTCATTTTGCTGTGAACCTAAAACTACTCTAAAATGCAGTCTATTAAAAAAAAAACAAAAAACTCACTGGGACCCTCTGGCACAGAGTGGGTAAGTCCCTTCACCAAGGCCTCACAGGGAGGAAGGGGTGGGGCTGGGGTTTGAACCCGGGTTGTGTTGTCTGAGTGCAGGGCCTGGGCTGCAAAATGTCCTACAGTGGGGAGCTGCGGGCCAGTGGGAAATCGGGCACAAGTGGCTGAGATCACTGGAAGGGGCCTACACATGTCTCTCCCTTGCTTTGTACCCTCCATGGCTCCTGCTCGGGACCAGGAAGACCAGGCTGGACCCTCTAGCCTTACCTCCCTGTTCCCCGGCGACACCGAGCTTCTGCTCCCGGTCACCCCGGGTGGCTTCACACTCAGCCTCCTGGCTCACCTGGCTCGCCCTCTGCTGCCCTTCCCTCCCCCCCTCTAGCACTCCCCTCCAGGTAAACCCAGACTCCTCTCTCAGGACCCCACTCAGAGGGGGCACCTGGGTGGCACAGCTGGTTAAGCATCCAGCTCTTGGTTTTGGCTCAGGTGGTGATCTCAGGATCCTGAGATCGAGTCCCATGTCGGGCTCCGTGCTTGAGCACAGAGTCTGCTTGGGATTCTCTCGCCTGCTTCCTCTATTTCTCCAGCTCATCCTCTCTCTCTCTCTCTCTCTCCCTCTCTCAAAATAAATAAATAAATCTTAAAATGACTCTACTCAGACCTCACCACCTCTACAAAGACAGTGAGACTGGACAACCTATACCCTTTGTGACAGACCAGCCTGGATTCCGTCCTCGCTTGGCCTCACTTTGCTGTATGACCTTGAACAAGTGACTCAACTTCTCTGAAACCTCCGTTTTCCCCATCTACGCAGTAGGACAATCAAGTTTTCCTCCTGGTGGTCGTATGGGTTAGAGAAAACACACACCAGGCACCTGATATAGCTTCTGCCATGTAATAGGAGTTCAAAAAATGGTACTTATTTTCAGGGAGCTCTTCCTGCCCCATTTCTTCAGGAACACTGGACCCTATACACACGTACCTCTGTCCCTGTAACGTCCATGCGCGTTGACCTGCGATTTGAAGAAGCCTCAGTTACTCTCCACGGGTCTTGGCCTTTCCTTATTAGCACTTCTCACAAGCTGGTATTGTTTACTTGCTTCTGTTCCTTCTCTGCCCTCCCTTCCCTGTTGCTGCACCCTGAGGCATGGCTCCCTGGAGGCAGGGATCTGGCCCATCCTGCTCATTGCTGGATTTCAACGTTTAGAATGCTGCCCGGCACTTGGGAGGCCCCTGATTAAAACTGGTTGGGGAAAATGAGTGAACAAATGAATCCAGGTGCATCTCCTGCATTGGACTTATTCTTCAATCTCCCTGCTGCCCGCCCCCCCGCAATGGCTTGACTCCATGGCCTGCATGGGTGTAGACTCAAGAATGACTGTAGAATGAATCTTCTTATCAATACCTTGTTTTTTGCTCTATAAGATATAATGGTATAACCAATGCATCAGATCAAGTTGCACAGAGCTTTCCATGGAACTTAAGCAAGACTGATAGGCACCTTATGACCTTTCTCCTTCTCCATTCCTTGCTCTCTAGAAGCCCATCCAGTCTCCCCCCACCCCAGCCTCAGGGAATCTTTGGGAAAGAGGCTGGGCAGAGACCCTGCAGCCCAAGGGAAGTGGGCCTCCTTGCAAATGCCCAACTTCTCTGCTTTTACAAGTTGCAATTTGTGTGTACCTAATTTGCTGGGTTGCTGGAAATGCACACAGGCATGAAATAGCACACAGAAGAAGATGGCTCGGGAAGGGATGATCATGTTTCCCAGAGTTTCTAGGTAGGGCCTCAGTACCAGAAAAAATCTGTAACCCCACTCCTGACCCACAAACTTGTATAAACAAGTGGGCTCTACCTGCCACCCGATATCTTTGCTGGGAGGATCCCCGGTCCTGGGAGGTCATAGAGGTCAGGCACTCAGTAGAAAAGGCCGGCCCCCTCCCACATACCCCTGCCTAATTTGGGAAGGAAAGGAGCTCAGACACTCTGAGAAAGGTGGCCTTTCCAGTTAGGGCATATGACCAGGCTTTGGGAACACCTCTCCATTAGAATTGATGTTCCTCTTAATCAGCAGTGATGGGGCGGGGGCCGGGGGTTGGGGGGGGGGGTTGTTTCTTAAATGCGGCTAACTATAGTGAAGGGGCCCAGGTGAGAAGGTAGAGTTCTCGCTAACTCTCCGGCAGGATGTCCCGAAGCGGGAAAGGGTTTCTGGCAGCCCGTACCTGTGAGGAGGGCCTATTTTCTGACGTTGCTTGACGTGCATCTGGAAACCAAGAATTGCCTGCACGTTGCCTATAATTTCCTATTCATTTTACATGTCCTCCTGCCCCCAGAACCATTATTTCTTGAGAAAAGCAAAAATTAAAGCTTCATACCTCTCAAGAAGAGTGAGGGGGTGGTGGTATGCCAGCATCTGGTACCTTGCTCACCCCAAAAGTGACTTCAAGTGAATCCATATTAATACTCTTTCAGAGGCAAAGCAGAACCATCTGCGGAGCTCAGGGGGCCTAAAACTCATGGAGGGATTTCACACAAGGCCCTCCCAGAGGGAAGACATTGTCCCCGGTGGGTGCCTGTGAATCAGACCCCGAACTGTGACCGCCATCATGACTTTGGAGCCGCATAGACAGCTGAGCCAGACTCAGCGGTGTCCACCACTAGCAAGCTATCTAGCTTCCCCGAGGCTCGGCTCTCATCCAGAAAATGGGCTGGCTGTGGGATTAAATGAGCCTGGACGCCTGCATGGCCCGCCCCTTTCCCTGGTGGAGGAAACACCTTCCAGGACTCCCAGGAGCAGCCATGAACATCTAGTCCTTCATCAGTTCCAATGGCACGACCGTGCAGTTGACACGAGGGATGGTCTCGATCGCGGGGGAGGCCCATGGGCTGTGAGAGGAACACAGCCACTGGGTGCCCTGGGTCAGCACACACAGCTGCACGGGAACAGCACCACCTTCACGTCAGATGGATATCAACGTTTCCATTTTATGGATGAGGAAGCTGAGCCCTCGGAAGGGGCAGTGTAGTAGAAATGTGTTCATTTTTCCTGTCCAACACTGATCCCCGCTCCTTCTGATAAATACTGCCCTACTTCATTGAGTGGAATTGCCTCCTTCTCCTGATGGGCTGGCTGGTGGGATTCTCAATCGAGAGGCCCGCACCCTCCAGCCAAGGGATGGGTCTGGGACCCAGCTCAGCTCCTCAGAGGCTCTGTCTCTCATCTCTGGAGTTTTGATCTCATGCACAAGGATGGAAGCACTAAAGACGCTGAGGCCAACTTGTCCCGGGGAAGAGAGTGGGGGAGTGTGCAAAGAGACCCCCTCCCTTGTTGGTTCCTGCTGTCAAGCCACCTCCTTTGCCCCATTGTCACCCCCAGGCAGCCTTATTCTACCTTCAGAGTCTGGTCCTTCACTTTCGCTCTTGCGCCTGGCCTTTTCTGCACAAATTAGCCAGATTTGTTTGGCCTTATGCCCGTGGAGCTGGCTGGGAGGCTCAGGTGCTGGAGCGGAGCTCTGAAAGCATCCCGTGAAGCCCAAGAGCCTCTATATACACACAAACAGGGTGGCCACTCACCCTCTTTAGTCATATTTAACGGGATGTCTTTGCCGCTCCTGTCAAGCGAACTAGTCTGCTCTTCAAGCCCCCAGGTCACCAGGTATTGTCACAGGCAAGAGTGGAGACCTTCCTCACCTGGGTTTCCTCATTTTCCTTACTGACGGTGTGAAACGGACTCAGCCATAACCTTCTGGGAGAGAACCATTCCCTCGAAGCCCACCTGCAAGGACCTGAGGCGGTCCAGAGTACAGCAGGCACCCGCCTGGTTTGCAGCCCAGCCCCTGCACCCCCCCAAGGCAAGTCGCCCCCACGTCCTCATCCTCAGCGAGCACTGGGCCCGGCCAGGGCTGGGGCAGAGGTTTCACAGCTGGGTACGCTCAGGTTCACGTTCTCACCCTTTCACTGAACTCACTTCCTGTGTGACACAGGACAATGTACCGAAAATGGTGTCAGGTTCCTAATCTGCAGAAAGTGGGATTAACACCCCCTTCCTGTAGGCTGGGGTGAGAGGGGATGCTCTGTGTCCAGGAGCCTGTTTGCATGGCCACCATCCGGTCTCCCATGCTGTCCCTTTGCAGGTCGATGGATCTGAATCCCTAACAGCTGGTCATCCAGCAGCCCAGCGCGACTCAAGGTCACAGGAACCAGCTCTGAACCCTTCCCATGCCAGCCTGGGGCCCACGATGCTGATTGTCTGCAGCAGCTATGGCCAGCCTCCTTCTTCCTGGCCAGTCTCCTCCTGCGGAAAGTCCAAGTTCTAGAGCCTCACTTTCCCAGACTCCTTTGTGACTATATGCCCGGCCCTGACCAAAGAGATGACAGTAGAAGTGTCTCGCTGGCCCCTATAAAAGGGGTGAGGCACTGTGGGTAAAGCCCCTTTCCTCCCACCTGCAGGTGTCATCACTGTGACCACCAGGCTGTGCGATAGAGCAGAAGCAGGGCCGGGGTGGGGGTGGGGACGGTGGCCAGTGCAGGTACTCGGAAGCGCCCCGCACTGGGGATCTAAGGCTCTGGGGTCACCGTCTTAAAATTATTTAAATAAATAACATTAATTTTATCTATGAATTTGTGTTTTGTAAGTGAAGTCTGATGGGACAACGGAGCATGTGTTGGAGGCACCGAGCCTCCCTTCGTTCACCCATAGTCCTGCCTCCCGCCGCCTCCCCACCTCCCTGGAAGGGGCTCGGCTGCCTGCTCCCCACCTCCTGGCGCTCTAGACCCCAGCGGGGCCACCGCATGTCAGTCCTGCAATCAGCGGGAGAGGGGACCAGCCGCCAGCGTGCCCGGTTGCAGGGTGGGACGCCCCCGGCCACCTGTGTATCGTTAAATAGCAAACAAAAACCCTGTGACAGGTTGAGAAAGAGACAAGAGCAAAAGAGAGAATGTTTTATATTTTAGCACTTTCCACAGCACTTTCATCCCACTTTTTAAACCACGGGCCCTTCGTTTTTGTTACACTGGGCCTTGCAGGCGGAGAGGACAGTTTGGTGCCGAGGCAGAGACAAAGGAGAGAAAGAAACTGGATTCTCGATTAGGTGAGCTGTTAAACCAAACCTGGAAGAGGCCCCTGCAGCTGTTGGCCGAGCTGATTCTCTTCACTGTTGAAGCCACTGTCAGGTGGACACCTTGTTACTTGCTGCCAGAAGCATCCTAACACAGAGTCGTTTTATTTTTTACTCTCAGGATGATGCTTTAGGGCCCCACTGAGCAGCTGAGTGATAGCGCACGAGACAGCCGTGTACCCATGCACATCGCCAAACAGCGGTTAGCCTTGGACTTTTTATTACCAGCAAAAATAATGTCATGACTCGTTTTGAAGTGCCGTCTTACACGATTCTGATGTCAGGATTACTTTCCTCACTTTTCAGACGTGGACTATGAGGCTCGAAGAGGTTAAGTAATTTGTTTAAAGTCACACAGCTCCTAAGTGTTGGAGGCAGAGATCAGATCCATATTTCCCGGCTAAAAAGACAATGAATGGTCTTTCCACTCCACGTCAGTCTCTCTTGAAGGGATAACTGGTTCCTTCACGGCTTCCTCCTCTCGTCCCTGGAAACTGCTGGAATTCTCCTATGTGCCCTATGTTGTTCTGGGGGTCATTCTCTGGCTGCCCATGGTCCTCAGGACTCTCTCCCCAAAGTTGTTGCTGGAACAAGAAGGCAGTGAGTGGGCATCAGACACCAGCCTGGCCCTGGAGTTTGGCTCAGGGTCCTGCTTCCTGTCTTTGCTTTGTTCTCATGCCCAAGGCAGGCCTTCGGCCGGCATGCGACACAGCTGTACCCTGTGCCTAGGACCCGGAGGGCAGAGGGCTGATGCCCATCTCTCTGCCAAGCACAGCAGTAGCTGGGGTGAGAGAGCCCAGAGCCCACGGGTCTACTCCTCACTGGTCTCTAGAGCTCACTTTCTCTCTCCACATACTTCTCCAGGACCCCCGCTTCCTCTTTGCCCCGGGGAATATTCCCAGACTCCCCTTTTGCCTGTCTCCTGGCCAGTAATCTGTGCTGAAGCCTGAATCGTGGTCAGTGGAAACCCTTGGCATTCTGCCTGCCCTCCCACCAGCCCCGTGGGACGCTCTCAGCCCTGCCGTCAGGAATGCGCCACTGGGGCAGAAGGCGGGAAGCCAGGCAGCCCTTAATGGTAATAGTCTTAACTGCAGCCAATTTTCAGTAATTGGTGGCATTTGCCAGGGCATTCCTGCCTGTCGCAGCCCCTCCTTTATGCCGGCTTTGATCTCTGCCCGTCTCCCCGAGAGACAAAATGCTGTTGTCATGTCCAATTGCTGCAAGGGGTAGCGTGGCCTTGACCTTGCCACGGCACGTCCCCAGCCTGCACAAGGCAACAGTAGCCTTGGAGGAGGGAGGCTGGGTGACAGGGGAAGGGAGGCGCCAGTTCCCTTCCTGGAAGACCCAGCGGACATTATGTGTGACAGGGGGACCCCAGGGCAGAGGGTGCAGGGAGGAGGGGTGTGGAACGTGCTGGCAAATAATAAAGAGCACAGGTTCCCAAGCGCCTCTGTGCCAAGCACATCTCTTCCCTCTAAAGCTCTCAGCGTGGCCCCTGCCGGGACGTATAATTATCCCCATGTTACAGAGGAGGACACTGAGGCTCAGAGCAAAGCTGTGGCTGGTGGGTGGGGGTGGGGATGGGGGTCCAGCCCAGGCCTGCCTGGCTCTGGTCCGAGACTTTCCACATTGCCCAGGTCCTTGGACCTGCGGGCGAGATGCGGGCTCCTTCTTCCCCACCAGGCTTGGAGCTCCCTGAGGGCAGGAATCGGGTCTCATTCGAATCCGTGCCTCCCCCACAGAGCCCACCACGGCGCCAACGCTCAGCCTAGTGGAGTCAACGTGGGGATGAGTCCCTTGTCTTCTTTTTTCTCTCACACTTCCTTCTCAGGGATGTCATCCAGGGTCCTGTATAGCCTGACACCTCCCACATTTCTGTCGCATACATCCAACTGCCTATGTGACGTCTCCCCTGGATGTCTAATAGACACCTCCAATTCACTAGGTCCCAAACTGACGTCCTCAGGTTCCTCCCAAACCAGCTCCACCTGCGGTCTTCCAGATCTTCATGTCTGGGTTCTCTGGATCATCCTGTCAGTGTTACCTTAGGAAAAAAACTCTGCGGTCCAACAATTTCACCCCACCTTCCCTGCACCATCACCTCTGGTGGAGATTATTGCAAATAATTCAGATAATGTTGTTTTTCTGCTCCAACCGTCCTGCCGCTCCTCACTCGCCCATGGTGATGCGCTGGGGTCATTGACATAATGCCTGGCATCCCTGCAAAGGGACCGCCATCAACAGTGGAATGAAAAAGGCCCATAGCATGGGCCATGGAAGCACAGGGTAGGGGGATCGATTCTGTCTGGGGTATAGGAAGACTTCCAGGAGGAGGTGTCACTGGCTGCAAAGCTTTGAACCCTGAATCCATCTAGGGTGCTGTCATGGACTTGAGACTGGCAGAGCACTGCCTGCAGGCGGCACACTGGTGAGTGTCCCCTGAAGGCTGATCCCACCAAAGGGTCTAACCCAGCTTCCGGGCATGCACACATTCACACCGCCAAATCTCTCTTGTGTTCCTTCCGGTGTGCTGACCCTGGGCAGGTTCTTAGGGCTCAACATCCTTGCTCCCTTTATGAAACATATTCCAGCAGGGTCGACAGATAATAAGCAAGTATGCAAATGAGAAGTCTCTTGGGGAGCAGTGGCAAGAGTGTTATTATTTAGCATGCAAAAATAAATACCTGCACCAGCTTCTCCCTGATCCACCGGTGCAAGCCCAAAAGATGCAAATCATTTTTAATATTGGCTTGAACGAACGAAGGTCTGCTCCAACTGCAAGAGATCCGAATCAGCAGCAGTTCAGCCCTAACCACCCTCGGCTTTCTGGGGCTCTGAGTCCCATGCGTGTTATGACCTTAGAAGATATCACTTCTTCCCTGTGTGGTCCTGCAAGGTACATACTATTGTCTACATTTTTCCAGGCCCGGGGGGTGAAGCCACTTGCTTACAGTGTCCCAGCCAGGTAAGGGCAGTCCCAAGATTCCTACCAGATCTCCTTATCACCCGAGTACCTGCTTTCAGCCATGACACCGGGCCACCAACCTGGGAGGCTTGCAGAGCTGCCAAGAGATTACTCGCGGATTTGATTCCCCCAGGGCTGATTGAGGACCCACACTGCCTCTCATCTTCTAGGTGTTCTAGGTCGGTGAGCACCACGCTGAACTGAAGGGCTCGTTCCCGTGGCTTTGTCCTGCCCTTGCCCCACTCCCCCCGCCCTGCGTGTTGCTGCCATCCTGGCTGCCAGGCACACACCCTGAGACCTTTGCACTGCAGATGGAAAAGTTATTTAACAAGAAACTTTCTGCATCTTTCTTTCTCTCTTGCCAGAGGCTTCTGCATACATAATTCTGCAAATTCTGCTGTGCTGTTTCCTTGTAGAAGGCTAAGCAATTTTTATTCCTGTTCCTCCTTCTATTTCAATTCCCTCTAAATATTTCTGTGGCCCCTTCCTCCTTCCTTTTTTTTTTTATAATGATAAGTCTTTATAACCACGTCTGCACCTGTATTTATATCTGTACGTAGGCACTCTGCTCCTGCCTTTATTTCAGCATTTCAGGAGGAGGCAGGGATCTAAAGCTCCAAGCAAGGGCTATCTGTTTATCCATCTAAGTAACCCCCAAAATAATTCACAGCCAGCAGGTTCAACGGGATGCTTCCGCAAAATCATATTCCAGACCCCGGTGCGTGTGGTGAAACTCAATGTGTTGACGGTGCCGTGGGGGTCCACTGTGGCCCCGGGGCCCCCTCTCTGGGCAGGGGCACCCGGTAATGTGGTGGAAAACAGTAAGGGCTTTAGCATCAGCAGGCTTGGGATTCAAACCCTGAGCCATCAGGTCCTTGGGCAAACTTCTTAATTGCCCTAGCTGCGTTTCCTTGGTAAATAGTAATGAGGATGATGTTTCCCTGGCCTGGGCTTGGAAGGATTGATGTCATAAAGCCCACAAAGGGCGGAGCACAGAGCTGGACACATAGTTGGCCCTCAGCCCCCTCTGTGGACCGCGGGGAGACTCTGGAAACATCGGGTGTGGGGGTGGCGTTTGACAGATGCCCAGCCCCGAGCTGATGGGTGGCTGCTTCCTGCCTGGGGCGTGTTCTCCTGCAGCGAGGACCCAGAAAGGCCTCCCCAGGGATGAAGTGAGCAAGTGTGCTCTTACGGGCCCCACTAGCTCACACCCAATCACCGTCACGATGGAGAAGTTTTCCCAGGAGCTGGTGTGCCAGCTTGTGGATCTTGCAGATTCTCTGCTTCCATTTGTTTGTTTGTTTGTTTGTTTGTTTGTTTCCCTCCACCAAACCAGTGGCTGGTCATTTTGTGTTTCTGGGTTAGCCCCGCCTTGGTAAGCAGGGGAAAGGATATGACCTTTGAGCCCGTCTTTTCCTCCATGTGCCAGCAATGCTGTGTGTGGGGACAAGGGCAAGGTCACGGCAAATATTTACTGGGTTCCTAGTTAGTGCTAAACACTGTGTTAGACACTGGAGATCCAGTAATGGAAAGATGAAGAGCCTGCTCTCACGGGGCTTATATTCTCTTATGGAAGGCAGCATGAACAAATGCATACAGAGTTAATAAAATGCCAGTGGCAATAAAAATCATGAAGAGGGGTACATGTACCCCAATGTTTATAGCAGCAATGTCCACAATAGCCAAACTGTGGAAAGAGCCAAGATGCCCATCGACAGATGAATGGATAAAGAAGATGTGGTATATATGCACAATGGAATATTATGCAGCCATCAAAAGGAATGAGATCTTGCCATTTGCAACGAC